>NC_042616.1:574774923-575071864 GCF_901001135.1 Rhinatrema bivittatum
TTTAGAGAGACTGCAGTTTTCCTTGTCACACGAGAAAAGAAGCAGTCTGTAGAGAAGATTTTGTTCCTTTTGATTTGGGAGGAATTTTTTGTCACCATTCCTGCCTGGGAAAAGGAGTAAGGAATGCTTCAACATCTGAATTAAGGCTTGACAGTAACTTTCAGACATTTAAGAAGAACCTAAAGACCTGGTTATTTCGGCAGGCTTTCGGTGTGCAAATATGAAACTGTAAGGTCCTAAAGGTTGTTAAGTCTTTACGTTGGTCATTTTACCTGCTTTATGTTATTAATTTGATTCACTTTTTTAAAATTGAAATATGATGTCATTTTATTGTAGTATTTTAAGTATTTATCATCTTTGATTTATATTTTAATTGTATACGATACTGTACGAGGTTAGATTTTAACGAAATTATTTTTGTATTTTAACTGTTGTAAGCCAGTATGATGTTTTAGGAATATTGGTATATAACAAAAAATAGATAAAAAAATAAAAAAAATAAGGATTTCAGTTACTGCAGTGTGGACTTTCGAACTGAAGGATCCAGTTTAGCATCAGAGGAAAATTGGAGACTCCTTTACCCACATTAGAAGCCCCTTTCCCACCACCTGGAAGGGGAGGGATTTTCCTAGTGCCTGCCCCTTGAGGGACACCCAGATGAGCAGGACTGAGTTGAAAAGTGCACCTGGATTGTTTTGAAGATGAATTGAAGAGGACCAGCTGACTGACTTTGAAGAGTTCTATTATAGTAAAATTTGATTTTGGAACATCCCACTGGAGGGTCTTGTGTGTTTTTAGGGTTGGAGGTGATCCCTGCAGCAAACAGTGAGTGCATTCAAGAGAGTGAACAGTAGAGAGACTTGAGTTTTCCCCCTGCTACATTTAGAGTCCTAGAGGTTCAGCCTCCCCTCCACCTGAGCCCCTCCTGCAGTGAAAGGACTGGTGTTTGTGAATTGGGACTTAGCCCTGTGGACTGAGTATGTTCCCTGCACCCATTTTGGCCCTGAACACTGAAGTAGAAGAGCTACATAAGTACCTGTGTCCACCCATCATTGCGGCCTCTCTTGCAAAATGTGAAGACACTCCAAAAATCTGTACAGGAGTAAATCTCCACAGGACGGAGCCAAATATTCATCAGCCAGCCCCAATCTCTTTCTTGCAATATTAGCCAAACTCCACACAGGCCAGTTCTCTCTAGATATTCAGACATCTACCTATCTTGGGAATTCTGCAGAATTAAAAAAGAAATAATAAAACAAAATAAGTAGGAGTGGAGTCACTGTGGTAGGACTTGGATAAGGGTAGCACAACTGTGATTCCTTTTACACTTTTTCTGACCTGGCACACAGCAAAAACTAGAATTTTTAGGGTTTAGTTAGTTTTGCCATCCTGTTTGACTTGGATTTTCAGTGTTGTGCAGCTCAGAATTGCTTGGCTCTCTAGGTGTGGATGGAGAGGATGCTGAAGGCATGAAGATTTCTTTTAAAAAGGTCTTGTTAACTCTTGCAGTTTACTTATGGCTTTTATTTTTTTACCAGCAATTTTGTGAGTCACTCTTGTTGAGACTCGCAAGTTGATTCAGAATGCCAATCTGATACAAGCTGAGTCTGGTTTGGGTTTTGGCTAGCTCAGCATGTGTATTTAACTTGTGCCACTTCAGGATTTTGTTTATGTTAACTGTCAACTGTATTTTTTTAAAATAAAACTTGGTTGTTCTGCTCTAATTCTGATCATTCTCACCTTTAATCAGATAAGCAGTGTCAACAATAAGCCTGACAATCTATATTCTTATTAGCATATTGGACAAATGTATTTTTGTACTGCTCATATCAAAGGGTGGATTTTGCACTTTATAGCAGTAATTTTGTAACATCTTGCATAACTTTGGCAGATATGTGCAGAAGTTATACCAATTTTCAAAGCTGCCTTATGTGTATAATTCCATTTTCAAAATTATGATTCCAACTTTAAAACCTATCTAGGATACAGCTTTTATGCATGTAATTGGATGCATGGAGATTAATGCTAGTATTTTATACATTGTATAACAGGAACTTTACAATTTATACAATACCTCACATTTCTGCTTTTAAAGTGCTAGGGATGTACTATTGTTTAGGACAAATAAGGTAATTTTAACGAAATTGCCTAATTCGTCCTGGTTCTGGGAGCCCGAAACCTGAATTAATTTTTCCTGAAAATTCGGGAAAATTTCGGTTTTGGGTTAGTGCGCGCTAACATAAAAATATTAGCACACTAACTCCCGTTAGTGCGCACTAACCCGAAATTCGGGTCCCTCCGAATTTCAAAGGCCCGAACCATGGGAAATACAATATTTCCTGCAGCGGGCCGAAAACGAAGCCTGAACCAAAAGGTTCTGGCTTTGCACATCCCTAATGCCTGCATGTTTCGGTACATGCAAATATTTCCAGTGAAAGAAAGCTCATACTCTTTCTACCCATTCTATAAACATACACGTGTATATTTTATATGTGAAATAATTGTGAGACCATGAATAAACACCATGAATTAAATGCAGAGGTGGGTATTTTATAAAGTATGAGATAGATTTTAGAAACCTGGCACGTGCCAAAATCGGGAGATACATGCACAAGTCGGGTTTGTACGCACACCAAATTTTAAAAGCTGCCCAGATGCATGAATATCTCTTGCTGCGTGCACATCTCAAAAGTTTTCAAAAAAGGGCATTTCGGCCATGAGATGTGCATGTAAATAGTTATGTGACTGGGCACGTGCCCAGATCTCCTGCCACATAAGCTTACAGTTTAAAAAAAATAGCCATACCTGAGAGGATTTAAGTTCTGGGGTAACAGGAGGGAGTGTAAGCAATTAAACCAGGAGGGTTTGGAGGATCTAGCTGTTAATTGGGTGAACTGGTGGATGAACTGGAGAAACTGGCAATGGTATAGATGTGCGCCCTTTTTATAATTCTCCGACTTACATGGTAGAAGCAGAATTTACGAGCTTAGGCGGGCGCCAACTTAAAATAGGGTTCACGTGTGCACACGCTCATGCTGTTTTATAACGTGCACATATATACGTGCAAGTTATAAAATGGCCGCATATCTGGTTGTGCGCCGACACACACACACCAAAGTGTGCCTGTGCGCCAGTTTGAAAGTTATGGTCACTGTGGGGGTACTTGGAATCATCAATTCACCAATACATCCATTAGCTCACCCAGTGCATCTCCATTTCACCTAGACTCTCAAGTGTTTCACTCTGAATCTTCACCAATTTTCCCAGACCTCCCTTCTCACACAAAAACTGCAGACAGCAGACAAGTCCAATTTCAAATGTGCAAATCAATTAGCGGGTGTAAAAGTATATAAAAAAGTTTGAAAATGTATACATGTATGTCTCTTATAAACTAATAATTACTGCATGTATTTCTGTAATGCTCCCTTGCTGCCACTTGTTTGCTCAATAAAATGTACATACGATACCCAAAATACGTGAGAGCTTTCAACATTTATAAAATAGCTTATACACACGTGCATATTACTTTGAAAATTCACTCCTGTGTGCACACAATTCCATTCGCTATTTTGTGCACATATTTTTGTGAAGAGAAACTTTATGCTCAAAAGACTGAATTTTCAAAAGGATTTATGCACGTAAAGCCTGGTTATATGTGCATAAATGGGCTTTTGAAAATTTCTGGGGATAGTCCATGGGTAAAATGCTCCATGGGAACCAACTAGAAGAGTAGACTTTGGACTTTGTTTTGGAAAGCCTTCCCTTAGGTCTTCCAGAGACAGTCTGGTTCCCAAACTGTTGATCCTTGGTGAAATTTGCCTGTTCCTGGGGTTGTAACAATGGGACTCACATCCCTCTGCAACTCTGAAGGTGATCCCTGAGGAAAGGGGAGTTATACTAATAACCATGTCCTTGTTGGAGGATGAAAATTAGGAACAGTGATACAAAACAGGAGAAAACATATGAAAAAAAAGACATTGAAAATATGCAGCGAGTGCCCAAACTTTCTAGATTTTGATACTGTCGCAAAACAATGAACACATTTATGAACATAATAAATATAATGGTTGCTACATTTTCCTAATACTTTTAACAGGCTTCTTTAAGCCAATCTGCATATTAGGGAATCATTTGAAATGAAATAGCACACACATAAAACAATATTTTTAAAGTTTTAATGATGGAACAGAATGGTCTGAACTGAATGTGTGGCTATGCTCATTCAGTTGCCCAGGCCTGTAGAAGTAAACCACCTCTTTAACAGGTGCTATGTGATAGAGCGCCGGAGTCTTAATGCGCATCCCAACTACTTGAATGTGCTGTTAACCTCCACTGTTTTGACTTTCATCTCAAGCCATCTCAATCCACTGGTGGTTTTTGCCCTCTGTATGCGACAGAAACAACCCTTGCCAAAGTCTCCAAAGACCTTTTTATGGCTTAAACCTTGACTCAGTCTTTGTCCTCTTTGACCTATCTGCAGCTTTTGACACTGTTAATCACCATCTACTCCTTGATAAGAACATCAGAATTGCTATACTGGGTCAAACCAAGCCCAGCATTGTGTCTCTGAGAGTGGTCAGTCTTGGTCATGAGAACCTATAGATCCAAATCCTGTTATTCTCAGGGATAGAAGTAATTTGTCCTCACTTGATCTGGGGATGCCGTCTTGTCCTGGATCTCTTGATACTTTTTCTATCACACTTTTAATGTTTCCAATAGCAGATCCTCCTCTACTGCCATCCTACTATCAATCGATGTGTGTCAGGCTCTATCCATGGGCCCTTTCTGTTCCCTTTCTATACTAAATCCCTTGGTGCTCTGATCTCCTCTGCTTTCAGAACGATCTTTATACTGATGATTCCAAGACCTACCTCTCCACACCAGAAATTTCATCAGGAATCCAATCCCAAATGTCAGCTTTCTTATCTGTCATTGCTGTCTGGATATCCTACCGCCACCTTAAACTCAACATGACCAAGACAGAACTCCTTATCTTTTCCCCTAGACCCAATTCTCCTTGTCCCTCTTTCTCTGTTTCTGTGAATAACATTGCCATTCTCCCAGTCTCTCCGGCCCATAACCTTGGGATCATCTTCTCTACAGACATCCAAAGTACTGCTAAAATATATTGTTTCTTTCTCTATAACTGCCATCCCTTCTTTTTTGAACACACTACTAGAACTCTTATCCTTTCTCATCAGCTTCTGCTTAGACTATCTTTATCTTTATTAAAAATTATGAATCTTTTACTTGCAGAAGCATTAAGTGAATTATAACAAACAAGTAACTGCTGACATGTAACTGTGTTATCTAATGTGAATATCAAGCTGATAAAGTTCACAGTAAAAGGTCCTCTGTTTCTAACTTACAGAAAAACCTGTTTAAAGAGAGAGGTCTTCAACATTGTTTTAAATGCCTGTTATCTATCCCTTCTGCCAGTCATCTTTCTCCACTTCAAAATCCATCCAAAATTCAGCTTTCGCCAAAGTCACTACACTTATGTAACCTCTCTTTTCAAGTCACCATATTGGCTCCCTAAACATTTCCGCATACAGCTTAAGCTCCTTTTTCTCACCTACAAGAACCTTCACTCTGAAGCTCCTCACTACCCCTCCTCTCTTATCTTTCTCTCCAGCCCTCCTGGTGCGTGCTGCTCATCAGGCAGGTCACTCCTGTCTAAGCCCTTCTCCTCTGCTGCCAACTCCAGATTCCATGCTTTCTACCTTGCTGCACTGTATGCTTAGAACAGACTTCCTGAGCTAGTGCTTCATGCTCCTTTGCTAGCCTTATTCAAATCCAATTTAAAAGCCCACCTTTCTGAAGCTGCATTTAAAATCTTAACCCCACCCAGCCCACCCTCTCCGAACAGGAGTTTGAAGGAACAGAACCTGAGCCAAAGTGGGCCCCATGCCTTTATTTTTTTAGTTTTTTTATATTCTGCTTTTTGGCACTTCAAAGTGGATTATATTCAGGTACTGTAAATATTTCCCCATCCCCAGAAGGCTTACAATCTAAAGCCTAGAGCCAGTTAGCTACAATGTTTTTTTTTTTTTGTGGGAGGGATCCTACTATTGTGGGGGGTGTTGCCACAATAGTGGGGGTACTCCCCTGAGAAAGGATCTCGGCTCTATGGCATGTTCTTTTAACTCTCAGCCAATACCCAACTTCAAGGGACCCCCCCCCCCCCCCATTACTTTAGAGGTCAGCTGCTGAAGACGTTGCCTGCTGAAAAAGAAGGTTAAGTTAGGGTGGGGGGGGGGGGAGGGCAGGTTTGACCAATGGCTCAACCTGAGACTGCCACTTGAGGCTGCCCCAATTTCTCAAAATTAAAAAAAAAGTTAAATGTTCAAGCGCTGCTGTAACCCTACACTCCCACCACCTCCAAAGTTTCAAATAAAAGTCATTGGGGGTTCAGGGGTACCCTGACACCCCACTAGACACATAAGTATGTTGGGATATAGTGTCCCCCACCAGCATCCCTCCCCTTCCCAAAGGTGTGAACTTAAATAAATGGGGTTCAGGGGCCTCCCACAACTCCAGGCACCCCCAACTCCCTTCCTGTACCCCCAAACTTTAAAAACAAGAAGGTTCCACAATGGGGTTGGGGTGCCACCTGACCTGCCCCTGTCATGTGATCTGCTTCTTATTTTTAAGGTTTGGGGGGTGTGGCATGCTTGGGGGGTACAAGGAGATGATGAGATCCATGAACTCTCAATAACTTTTATTTGAAACTTTGGAGGGGGGTGGGCTGTCACTGCTGTGGTAAACATTTAATTTTTAATTTTTTTTTAAATTTTGAGGAGTTGGGGGGGGTCGCCTCAAGTGGCGACCCCAGGTTGAGCTGGGCATCAATCCTGACCTCTGTTCAACTTTAGCCATGACTGTTTTTTTCTCCTTCTGGGCTCTTTAAATGTAATGCAGGAGCCTCAGGACTGGTGATAGGGTCCCGTGGCTCCCGCATCACATTTAACATTTTCCTAGGAGGTGTGGTTATTTTATTGCAGTTGATCTCTTTCTCAGTCAACCATGATAAAATATTAACATCAAATTGCTAATTAATGACCTTTGCAATCATTTGCATTGTTCATACATGCAAGTCACATACAAAGCAGGTCATTGTAATAAGGGAGGCAACTTGGGCAGTGTCATGCATAATATCACATGATATTGCTGTGATAGTACTCTATAGTGCCATATAAGCTATTTAATGCACAATTAGAGCACTACGCAGCTTGATGCTCCACTCAGTAAGTTTGTACCTGAGGCCATGGAGGATAAAGTGACTTGCACAAGGTCATAATTAGTGGCAGTGAGATCTGAATCCTGGTTTCCCTGTTTCATAACCCGCTGCGCTATTAGGCTACTCCCCCAACACATAATCCCTGGAAACACTTGCAACACTCCTACTGTCCACGACCTCACATATTCAGCATCTGTGAAGATTCTTTGGTGGCCCTCTTTAAAACCTACACAGCAATTGTGGGAACAATCATGCATAAGAGAATTGCTAATCTCAGGGGTGAGGAAAATACAAATGTTACCAGTATCATCCTAGTAAATCTTAGATCCAGTAAGAACCCTCTTGGATTTGCTACCAAATTTTGAGCTAAATCCTTCTTGGTTCCAATTTCCATTTTTTATCTGGTTCATCAAATTCGGATAAGGGTTACTTTGTGAACCATATATACATATGTCTCATGCAGGAGTGGAATGGTTTAGTCTGAGCCCCTCCTGCTGTGGAAGCTACACATTGTGATCTGTAACTATGCACTGTGTTGGTTGCTAGGCAACCAGAGTTCTGAGGAGAGACGGGGGGGGGAGATGAGGCCTAAATTGTCTCCAGAAAGGAGGAATAATTTTGAATTCTTCCAAAGTGTGAGGGACAACAAAAGGCCATGCTCTTGAAAAAGTGGAGACTGTTGCTTGGGACATCATCTCTCCAAAAAGGTACCCCAAGAAGATCTCTCTGTGCTCACTGCGGGTAACAGGCATTTCTGTTGAAAAGCCAGGATAAAGGAATGCCTGGAGCTGTGTCTGGAAGTGAAGTTTACTTAACTGGAAATGAGAGGCTCTAAGTAACTACCTAGCTCATAAAGGTTATGCAGCTTTTTTTTTTTTTTTTTTTTATGATAAATGGGCCTAGCTCAGAAGTGTGGTCCCTTGTCCCTGTTTCTCCTCTGAGAAAACCAGTCAGGCAGTAACCATCACTTTCAGAAATCTACCAGCTTCTTAAATATGTGAAGCCTGTGTGATGAGATTATGTCAATTTGAAAAGTATGGTTTCTCTGTCCAGATTCTGTGCAAAGAAAGCAAACCAGAGAGATGCCAATTGTTCTGAAATCCCTCCTTGAGGATAAAACTTGGAGAGAACTTTTATGAGAAGTAGATCAAATCCCTTTTAATAATGTGTGGGACTTCAGTGTATTGATGCATATGAAAAGAGCAAGATATAAGGTGAAAGACCTGAATAAAAAACGTGGTGCTTTATACCCACAAAGGAGAGACTGTTCATGAAGAGTAAGAGTGCTAAAGAAAATAGCTCGCAGAAACCCTGAATCAAAGACCTTACAGCATCTCAAGTTTATTTTTCAAAATGAACAATAATTACATTTAAGAACTCTGGCCAGCACCTACCAAAAAGGAAAAACCTCCCTTGGGATCCAGTTCAGTGTGGTAGCTTCATCATTTCCACATAAAGATTTAAATAATCTGGGAGGTTTGCTAAGTTTCTAAGCTAGCTTTCTGCATCCATAGAAGCCCCACCTAATGCGCTGGGGGAATCTGAGTCAGCTTTTGAAAAAAACTCTCAAAATGATCACTTAAAAATACAACTGAAGGTCAGCAGGGGGCATATCTGAACTAGCCCAGAAAATTTGTATTTCTATCCAAGCTGCGTCAGAGCTGTTACTATTTAAACAGGTCCAAAACCCAGGCTGTGGCACAGCTGGTTTACCCATTTTGTGTGTGTATACAGTAAGTGTGTGTGTTTTTTTTCTTTTTTTTTTTTTTTTTTTAATAGAATCCTGATTATTAAAACAGTGTACATAAAGTAGGTGGTAAAAGCAGAATAATTTGGTGCTTTTCTTTACTTTCATGTTTGCTGTTATCACCGGCCAAGGGTTTATATTTCATGGTGGTAGCAGAGGGAAATGGTGTAAAGTTGTTATAAAGTAACAGACATTCCCTTCGGTTTCATGCCTTTGTTCTCTGTGTATTTTGGAGTCTGTTGAGTACTAAATTTAGTGTAAATGGTCCTTATGATGTCTACATGTGTAGCAATTTCAGCAAATGATTTTTTAATGCCATCATAGGTCATTATGACACATTTATCTTGATTTTTCTCATAATTGTTTGAGCAAGGCTTCCCAAGAATCTACAGTTGCACATTAGGACATGTTTGGTCTCATAAACTGTAAATGTTATACTACTGCATTCACTCAGATGAAAGTTTTCAAAGGTATTTTTATGGGTAAACATGTTTACTCATGTAGATAGCCATTTACATCAATCCTGGCACATCGGTGATTTTTTCTCTTCCCCTCCATTCCTCGCCCACCACTCTGGGACAAGGATGAAGAGGCTGACATGGCTTGTTGCCTTCCTCCCATAAGATGAAGGGGTTTGGTGGTCCCCAAATCATCTCTCAACATGCATAATAATGGGGGGGGGGGGGGGGGGGGGGAGGTCCTATCAGCTTCACCATCTAAGCTTTGTCTCCTCCTCCCATCCCCTAGAAAATAAGTTTCCATTCTCCCAACCCATCTTCCCAGCAATTCAGAAGCAAGGCATTGTGACATTTAGCTAATACCATTTTTTAAGGCACCAGGAGTGGGGCAGGAGGGAGACTGGCTTTAACATATCTCCATCAGATGTGGAGTGAATCAGAAAAGTGTAAGAGAGGTGAACTATTTTGAAGAGGGGAAAGGAGAGGGATCCATGAGGTTTAAGAGGGGCTTCTGGTTTCCTGGAGAAGATTTGAGGGAGGGGGCTTCCAATATCCTGTAGCAGTTTTGGGAGGAAGGGAGGCAACAAGGACTTTTTGATTTTTCAGGGGGTTGACAGAAGGGAGGGGAGCTAACTGGGGCTTCCAATTGGCTGACATGGTAGAAAGGAGGAAAACAGCCAAGTGGCTTCCAATTTGCTTGGGGGTGGCAAGAGAGGAGGAGTGTTATGGTTTGTGGGTATGTGGACCCTTGGCCCGAGGTGCGAGTTGTAACAGCCCGTGGGTGAGGAGCCCCACAGGTCCGCATCCTCAGAAGGCGAGGTACCAGCACAGCGGGGAGCTCTGAGCACAGTGGTGGAGAGACCCCCAAGGGATCAGAGGTAACCCCCATAGGGTGACAGACAGTTGGTAGTTCCTGGAGTGAGACCCTGAAGAGAGAGGTGCCAAGCAGGCCGCGTAGTGGTAGGCATGGGAATGGCCCATGCAAGAAGGTTTCCGGGAGGAAGCACCCAAGGGGTGGAGCTGCAGCATAGTTGGCGTAGATTAGGAGGCAACAGGCCAACCCACGAGGCAGGGGAAGCCCGGTCCCGATCTCAGCTGCTGATGTAGGCAGGAACCCGGAGAGCGGAGGAATGCCGGCAGTATAGTAGAGAAGCAGGCCCGAGGAGAGGGACAGCTGACAGTCGTGAATAAGCAGGAGTACAGCCCCGAGGAGCGGGGAGGCTCTAGGTACTCTCTTGAGTAGTAAGCGTGGCCCGAGGAGTGGGAGAGCGCAGACAGTCCTTGCTAGAATACAGGCGCAACCCTGAGAAGTGGGGAAACTAGCCATAGTGAACTCACAGGTTGCCAAAGTGTTCACGAGTAGCAGGAGCCAATGTCAGAGTGGGACCCAGGAGGGTGCAGAGCCAGCCCGTGGAGCGGGGTAGGCCAGAGGAGCAAGTCCCCATAGAGGAGCGCACACTGACCCCCAAGAGCGGGTGCCAGACGGGGTCCAGGGAGCAATGCACATAGCAACATCTCAGGAACACAAGGCAGGGGGGTGAGGACTCATATGTAACTTGTTGCAGCAGGCTATTCCAATTTGCCTGGGAATAATTGGTGGAAGGGATGCCAGTGGGAGCTTCCAATTCGCAGAAGGGATGGGGTATAGTAGAAGCTTCTAATTTGATGGGAAGGAGACAACAGGAGGAGGGAAGAAAGCAGGCAGAGGCTTTTGATTTACTGGGTGAGTTGACAAGGCTCAGATGTTGCAGCTATCAATCTCCCATTGTTTATGCTTACCTGGGTAACATCAAGCTAGGTTGAGAGAACCTTGCCCAAATCTCATCTTGGAGTGAGTTTTCTCACTCCGAAGGCCATCAAATCTTCACAGGAAGACCACTGTTCTGTTCGTAGGTGTCCACGTAGAATGTCAAAGTGGCCCCCGTGTAAGCCCCCTACCTACTTTACGCTATATCCCCAGCCTCGAGTTACTAGGTGGGCCTACCCATAGGGAATACAAATAGCTAACCAATGGGCCATGATATTATGGCCAGCTCTCTCTCCTCTCCTCCTCTCTCTTCTCCTCTCTTCTCTCTCTCTCTCTCTCTCTCATCTCTCTCTCGTAAATTAGTCAAAGAGTTATCTCTCAGATAAATATTGGTTTGTAGCTGTATGAGTTGGAATAAATATCAAATTGTGTTATATTATGTAAACTGTTATTAACCAGATAGACTTGGTGAAAGCCACTACTTATCCCTGGACATTCAGCCTGAACCAATATGGCAAATCTTATGTTCATTTATTTTTCCCGTAATATGTTTTAATTGCTGCATGTATATTATACACAGATTTTGGAACAAATGCCCAATGTTTTGGTTTTTTTTTTAATAGAGGGGAGTTTTGCTTTCTAAATAAAGGTGGTAAGCCCTAGCATTTATCCAGCTTTGCTGTCAGAGCAACACTCGATGCACTGGGAGCTGGGTGCAAGTTCCAAGCTTCAGGGTGAAATTTCAGGTTTGGGGAATTCCAGGTGGGACTGGAGGGTTAGGGTCTACTTGGTGGGATTGTCGGGGGGGGGGGGGGGTTACGGGAGGGGCATATTGAAGCGCCCCTCAGATTCAGGCCGATACAGTACAGTGCCCTCCGACGGAGCGCACTGTTAGCCTGCTATTGGACGCGCATTTTCCCTTACCCCTTATTCAGTAAGGGGAGGAAAACACGCGTCCAACCCGCGGCACCTAATAGCGCCCTCAACATGCAAATGCATGTTGAGAGCGCTATTAGGTATGCACGCGAGATACAGAAAGTAAAATGTGCAGCCAAGCCGCACATTTTACTTTCAGAAATTAGTGCCAACCCAAAGGTCGGCGCTAATTTCTTCCGGCACCGGGAAAGTGCACAGAAAAATGGTAAAAACTGCTTTTCTGTGCACCCTCCGACTTAATATCATAGCGATATTAAGTCGGAGATCCCGAAGAGTAAAAAAAGTAAAAAAAAAAAAATTTTGAATTCGGCCCGCGGCTGTCGGAAACTAGTGCGCTAGGGACGCACTAGTGTCCCTAGCGCCTCCTTTTACCCTGATCTACTGCTGGACCTCATTTAAATACTGAATCGTGTGCCGGCGAGTGGCCGGTGCGCGTGCCGGGAGAGCGGGCGTGTATCGGCCCGATTATTAGGTTTTTGGACATTTGGGAGAAGGAGAGGGGCTTGAAGGCTTTTTGGATCTATAGTTCTGCAACTTTAATAATTATTTTGGGGGTTTGCTTGGGGGGTGGACACATCAGGATTGGCTAGCAGGACAAGCAAGCTTTTTACTAGGGTGGGAGGTAGTGGATCAGGCTGAGAGGAACACTAGGGAAGCTTTTTAAAAAAATTTTTTAACTGTAATCACTGCTTAATTGATAATATTCTTTCAGTATTGCTGTTTAAGTTAGTTTTTCGTGAATATATACTCGAATAACTTTGCAGTCTAACCAGCAATATTCATACCTAGCCAGTTAAGTTGTAGAGTTATCCAGGTAAATTTATTCAGGGATATTCTCAGGATAAAAACATAAGAACGTGCCATACTGGGTCAGACCAAGGGCCGATCAAGCCCAGCATCCTGTTTCCAACAGTGGCCAATCCAGGCCATAAGAACCTGGTACTACCCAAAAACTAAATCTATCCCATACTACTGTTGCTAGTAATAGCAGTGGCTATTTTCTATGTCATCTTAATTAATAGCAGGTAATGGACTTCTCCTCCAAGAACTTATCCAATCCTTTTTTAAACACTGCTACACTAACTACACTAACCTCATCCCCTGGCAACAAATTCCAGTGTTTATAATGAGTGAAAAAGAAATGTCTCCGATTAGTTTTAAATTTGCCACATGCTAACGTCATGGATTGCCCCCTAGTCCTTTTATTATCTGAAAGAGTAAATAACCAATTCACATTTACCCGTTCTAGACCTCTCATGATTTTAAACACCTCTATCATATCCCCCCTCAGCCGTCTCTTCTCCAAGCTGAAAAGTCCTAACCTCTTTAGTCTTTCCTCATAGGGGAGCTGTTCCCTCCCCTTTATCATTTTGGTTGCCCTTCTCTGTACCTTCTCTATCGCAACTTTATCTTTTTTGAGATGTGGCGACCAGAATTGTACACAGTATTCAAGGTGCGGTCTCACCATGGAGTGATACAGAGGCATTATGACATTTTCTGTTTTATTCACCATTCCCTTTCTAATAATTCCCAACATTCTGTTTGCTTTTTAGACTGCAGCAGCACACTGCACCGACGATTTCAATGTGTTATCCACTACGACGTCTAGATCTCTTAATATAGAAATATAGAAACAGAAATGACAGCAGAAAAGGACCAAATGGTCCAGCCTGTCTGCCCAGCAAGCTTATGATAGCATCTGCCGTGCCATACAGGTCACCCCCATACTTATCAGTTTAACAGGCCTTCAAAGTCAGGGCCCTTGTTGGTTGCTGTCTGAGTCCAATTCCCCATTACCTCTTACTGTTAAAGAAGAGAGCAATGTTGGAGTTGCATCAAAAGTTATCAGGCTTATTTGTTAAGGGTAGTAACAGCTGCATCAACAAGTTACCCCAATGCTTATTTGTTTTTGCATACTGTAAAAACCAGTGTCCTTGTTGGTTGCTGTCTAAGTCAAATTCCCCTTTTCCTCTTTTCCCCCTGCCGTTGAGGCAGAGAGCAATGATGGAGCTGTATCAACAGTTTGAAGCGTTATTGGTTAAGAGTTAAGCAATTGCCAAACCAGCAAGTTACCTCCATGCCTCTTTTCTTCATTTTCATCGTCTAGCCTTCAGGGATTCACAGTGTTTATCCCATGCCCCTTTGAAATCTTTCCCCATTTTTGTCTTCACTACCTCTTCTGGAAGGGCTTTCCAGGCATCCACCACCCTCTCTGTGAAGAAATATTTCCTGACATTGATTCTGTGACTCCTAGTTCTAATGATTTCTTTCCAACGGAAAAGGTTTGTCGATTGTGCATCATTAAAACCTTTCAGGTATCAATATCTAGATTAACGTATCTGGCTAACGTTAGCCAGATAAGTTTTCAATTGTTCAGCTTTTAAAATATTGCCCTCTCTTGTTTCTACTAGCATGCAAGGGAAAGTACAAAACAGAAAGGAGCCCCAGTAAGCCTGAAAGAAGTTCCTGCATACAAATACTGTCACAAGGGATATATGAAAAGATTGCAACATTGGTAGCATCTGCAGTCCTTGCATACAGTACCACCAATGTTAACCACGAGCAAACCAGCACTTCTGGGCAGTAAAAATGAAAGCATCCCCCTGGTGAACATTAGTAATTTCTTCTTAATTCTTGTGGCTAAGGATAAAGTTACTGCTATGTTAAAGACAACATATACAGATCTCTTTGTACCACAAAATTCCTAGGAAGAAGGCATCCATCTGCAGGTTCACAGTCTGGCTTTTGCATAGTGTCTGCATTTCTGTGCTGCACCGAATATCACATAACGGATACCAGATTTTTAAGGGACACAGTCGGAGACTCTTTGGAATGAAAAACTATTATCTATTTTGTAAAGCAAAGTCTATGGTTTGCTCACTGTATTCTATGTACTAATAATTTTAAAAACTTTACTCATCTTGATGTGTAAATCAGTGCCCTTTTTGCATGGCTGTTAAGGATAAGCATATGCAAAGGATAGGAAAGCTCTGACTAGTTTCCATCCCTATCTGGGCAGAACCTGGAAGCATTATGGAGTGCTTGGTGCCCAAAGATAAATGGATGTTAAATCTTTATGTATGAATGCAAACTGTTTCTGTATCCTTAAGCTTATTTCACCTGCATACCTTTTAGTGCATTTACTCTTGGTAAAAACAGAAAATGGTACATGTCGCCATGGAAAGATGACTTCTTTCTTTGCTCTGAATTACAAATTGATAGGCAGTTTCCCGTGGCATGGTTCCAAAGGAGGTTGTTTGCTGGACATTATACCATGAAGCAGGTACAGCAGGAAACAAAATGTTAGTTAAAATGTATTTATAGCCTCAATCCCCTTCCCCACTGACACTCCCCCCCCCCCCCCCCCTCCAATCAATGGTCCTCTCCACACTCATTTAAAAAGAATATGAGTTCAATATTCAAAGCCATTAAGCTGAATGACTCACAAGTTTTCTGGCTAAATCACAACTTTTTAAATATTTGGCTACTTATTTATCTAAATTATAGCCGGATAAGTCATTGGGTTTTAACCATGGTCACTCCATGCAGGCTCTCCAGCCTTCCTGGAAGCCTGATTCAGCCATACCACTGCTGTTTTAAGATTTTAACTGCTGCTTTGTGCAGGTTATTGCAGTGCCTTCTTGGAAGCTTGTTTAAGATTGTATACATTAAAGTTTGTTCATATCTGTAAAACCTGTGACTTTCTGTCAACTGTATAATGCAACTCAATTTGTGCTTTTTGCCAGATGACTAGTATTTAATTTTATAAATAATGGCTTCTGAGAGAAAAAGGAAAAGGCATTTTCATGAACACTAAAAACAGGCAGATGGTTTGATGTTAGGATTGCCTATTTTATATATGACATTTTTTGATTGTATTATGTGGGGAGGTTGAGGGTTGGGATTTTTTAAAGCCTTATACATAAATACAAATAAATTCCATAATGTATAAGTGACCATGGTTTTACTGTTTGGAAAATGAGAGCTTTTTTTGAGGTTTAGCATTCCTGTGGTCTGACTTTAGAGCTTTAAGACACTTTGTGTGATTTCAGCTTCAGCCAGTGTTCAATTGCATCTCTTCCCCAGCTGTTCCAGATTTAGGGCTGCAGTGGCACCCTTCCCTCCATGGCTCCAACAATAAGGGTGCTTGTAGAGAGGGAATGATCAGATGCCAATGCCCTCTGGAGATAAGGCTGGCAGATTTCCCTCCCTGCTGTCAATGGGACAGATGTGCCCTGTGAAGGGGGAGGGGAAGATGGCATATCTGATGCTAGTATTTCTTCATGCTGACTCTCTGGGCTGGATATCTGTTATCTTTGGGTGCATGGAGCACACCCTCCAGAATGATGCCATTTCCTCCCTACTGCAACTGTTCTGCATTTCATTTCTCCTCCTCTACATCCTCAGCAAATGTAACCCCCTTTTGAGGCACATATTGTAAAATAAGAGAGTATCTGATGCCTTTTTGAGAGCTAAGCATCAGTCTCTGTGAGTTCAAAGCTGGTTGTTCTGTGGTGAAGCGGATGGTGTAGTAGACTTGGCACAGAGGCAAGGCTTGTATTCTGGAAACTGGATAGGGAAAACTGCACAAAAAAAATTATTTCTGCTCTATGACCATTCTGACAGTATCCCTACTTCTTCCATGCAGAGACAGATGCCTCTCTTGAACCCATGCTTTGAGATAAGAGGGTCTGATATAAAAAGATATCTTCAATAACAAACTTTTGTTTCCAAAATTTCTTGGCTTTCCAGTCGTCAGATATATTATTCATTCATCGAAATAATCGGGGTTCATAGCATTGATGAGCAGCAACATCAACAACAACAACAAAACAGATGAGGTTTTAGTTCTCGTATCCCCATGCAGAATTATTCTGCATAGTCCTATCAATACAGCTCACCCGCTTTCCAAAAGATGACCTCCTAAGTTATTACATGACACCACCTCGTAGCCCAGTAATGATTCACTGGTCTCCCATGCCTGGTCCTGTTGGACTCAGTAGACCAGTTGCCTTCTAAGAAGCTTTGAGAGCTTCCTTCTCCAAAACCTACCAACTCAGGCAAAACAAGTCAAAAGAAAAAGACCTTTTCCAGTTCTGAGCACTACCTTATCATTGACCCCAAGGAAACTCCTCCTTGTGGTTCTCCTTTACACCATTACTTAAAGGAATATACTAAATCCTCTTAATAAACGTCTGCTATAATGATCCCTTAACATTTTTCTCTAATGGAAGTGTTTTATTTTATCAGTTTTTCTGGGTTCCAGAAGATCTGCTTTTGTTCTCAGTACTGATAAATGGTAACTTTCAAATAGCCGCATGTATGTACGCATGTATGCCGGCTTACTTCCAGAGACACGTCCATTTTATAACATGCGTGCATCTATGCACATATGTTATAAAATCAGCAGTATGCATGTACATGTATGCACAATTTTATATGGGCGCACGCATGTGCGCAAATGCCAGCTCTACTGCGTAAGTATGTGGATCTTATTACACACGTGCGCCAACACAATTACCAGTTTCCCCAATCCATTCCCAGTTCACCCAGGTAAAGGCTAGGACTTCTTAATCCCCCTAATTAACCTGCCTCCCTTTTACCCATCCAACCATTCAATCCTCTCTAACTAGCCTCATTTTTTTTATTATACTCGTTAAACGCCATCCATAGCAGAAGTAAAGATATGCGGATAGGAATCCTGGCGGGTGTTTGTGCACATAAATAGTTATGCGCTATTTTAATGCTAAAATCCTGGAATGCCCATGCCCACGCCCACACCCATGCCCTAACTCCTTTTTTCCCAAAAAGGTTTTGAGCGCATACCAGGAGATACGCGCATACATGTGTGTTTTTAATGTTAAACGGTTTTTATTATTTTATAAGAAAATAAACAAACAGATCAAGGGGAGAGTGGTGTGACTCTGAACCGCTCCCCCCCCCCCCAACAGTAAGCACAAATAATTCAACTATCACTTTTCTCCCCTAGCCCAACCTTTCCCCCGCCCCACCACCCCCAATCCACGTACAAAGTCCAGTGTCCACAGATGAGAACAAATGAAAAACAAATGAAAACAAAGTCATCCAGCAAATTAGACTTGTATAAAGCCTGAATCAAGGGCATCCACCCGAGATCACTCATTCAGGATAGCGCTGTGAACATGTTGCGGAAGAGACTGCAAGTAGACGTCCCACACATCGAGGAATCACTTCTTATGACGTGGAAAAAGCCGCATGATCGCCGCATCCAGGAGCATCATACGATGAAAGCAATTGCGCCAAGTCCAATAAGATGGAGGTGTTGGGTCTCTCCAATGTAGCAATATGACCTTCTTTCCCACTAAACAAGCTTTACGGATAAGCAATCGAGGTCCCAAACCATGAATTTGCAATGGAGAAATGCAACCAAAAAATAACCACAGGGGTGCTTGATGCCATTTTTTCCTTTGAAAAACAGAAATCTGTGCGGCGTGTGCAGGCCTAAGAAACACATGTATCGCCTGGCTTTGGTGTGTACCGAGCTTTTAAAATTTACCCCATAATGAGCCCCATGTTCTAGCCAGAAGTAGCATGTAGATGTCATAATTTTTGGGATTAGTGTCTGTACTTATAACATGCACATGTGACAGGCAAAATTTAGTGCATTGACCATTAAGCAACATTTTAGCATAAATGCTAATTTTTAAATAACCACACACAGAAAAAAATGTTAGTTTGCATAGGGCCTATGAAACCTAGAATATTAAATGAATTAAAATAAATATTTTAATTATATGTTTTACACTGTTGCATTTTCTGTGTCAAGCTAAGAGGTCTTTCATTTCAAAGAAAAATGTCTATACAGTAGGTTTAACCTTTTAAAAAGATTTTAATTGGGGATGGTCTGATGGTGATTCCCAAGCTTGACTTTTGTTCCTCAAGTTAGCCAGTGCTCATAATCATTGCAGAGAGTCACAATCCTTGCATAACAGTGACACCTACTAACTCAGGCATACAAGCCAAATTCTGGAAGGAACTGTAGTCTATGCTTCTTAACCAGAGGATTGTTATGTCTGGGCTGGATGAGAGGGGAAATAAAAAGGTAGAAAAAAACAAGTAGTAGCAAATGAAGGCTTATAGCACCTTAGCTCACTTGGATGCCCAAAGGAACAAAAGGAATCTGCAGGCCTACAAAAAGTGTATTATTATTAGGGATGTGCATTTGTTTAAAACAAATGGGCACCCTGAAACAAAATAGAGCCAATTCATTTCATTTGAGGGTCCCCGAAAAGAACTGAGAGAGGGGCCCCAAAATTAAACGAATCCTATTTGTTTTGAAATGAATGATTTCTGTGATCCATTAAAGTCAATGGCCTCATAGAAATCCATGGGAGAGCAACAGGTGTACAGTTATAAAGTATAGAGGAACCAGCTAGCAGACATTGGTAGGATGAATCTGTTGTCAAGGAGACAACAGAGAAACATATCGCAGTGAAGCATTTTTCCAGTCCAACCCATCACTGAGCTCAGTGAGGATAACAATGGGACAGTGCTATACTGGGGTACAAATTATATCGCAATGACAGAGAGGAACATCTGGGAAACAGGGTGGCGCTTTATGTCCGGGATGGCATAGAGTTCAATAGGATAAAGATCCTGCATGAGGCTAAATGCACAATCGAATCTTTATAGCTAGAAATTCCTTGTGCGCTGGGAATTTAAAGGGGCTGTAGCGGGAAACCTCGGCCTGGCCCTCAATGCTGACATCACAGGCTGGGGCTATTTAAGCCCACTTCCTGCTTCTCTTCCTTGCCTTGGCAACAGGTCAGCTCGAGAGTAGCTAATTGCTTGTTCCTGTGTTCCAGCCTCCGTTCCTGTGTTCCAGCTTGTTCCAGTGCCTTCTCCCGAGTTCCTGTATCCCTGCTTCTGTGGTTTTGCTCCTTCTCCAGTTCCTGTCTTCGGTTGTCTCCTCGCTTCTGACTTTGGCTTGGTATCCTGATTCTTCTGTCTTCTGCCCATCCTGACCTCTGGTGTGTTCTCTGGTTCCTGCTTGTCTTCTGCCTGCCTCGATTTCTGGCCTGGTTTACCGTGTTGCACCACTGCTGCCCACCTTGACTCCTGGGCCATCTCTGTTCTTCTGGACCTCCACCAGCCTCGATTTGGACTGACTAGTGGACTCTCCCTGCCAGGAGATATTCGCCTAAGTTCTGCCAGCCCTGGCACCCAAGGGCTCAACCTGCGGGGAACGAGGGCTGGTAAAGATGAAACTCCAGTCTGGTCTCCTGGTCCTGCACCGCCTCCCGGCTAAGAGAGCCACTAGAGGGCCTTCCCTTGGTGGATCTATCTGCTCTCAAGCTGGCTCAAGGGTCCACAGTTCCAACAAAAATGTTGAGATGGACAGTGAAATACTAAGAGAAATTAGGGAAGCTAAACAAATTGGTAGTGCAGTAATAATGGGAGATTTCAATTACCGACCCAAAATACAACAGAGCAAGTTACTGCACTTCAATAATATCCCAACAGAAAGTGCAGAATAGAAATTTAGTCAAAACCACGAAGATTCTTCAAAAGCTCTACAGAGCAGGAAAACTTTTATTCATTTTCAAGCGGCAACTCCACTGACTTATAATAGCAACAACTTAGAACGCGTCCCCCGACACGGTCCCGTGTTTCGCCTAGGGCTGCATCGGGAAGGAGCAATAGTTTTCACAATACACTGAATGCATAATACACTGAATGCAAAACAATTTCAAAATTGGCAGGGAGCGCCCTGCCTATTGCTCCCTCCCGATGCAGCCCTAGGCGAAACACGGGACCGTGTCAGGGGACGCGTTCTAAGTTGTTGCTATTATAAGTCAGTGGAGTTGCCGCTTGAAAATGAATAAAAGTTTTCCTGCTCTGTAGAGCTTTTGAAGAATCTTCGTGGTTTGGACTAAATTTCTATTCTGCACTTTCTGTAGGGAGATTTCAATTACCCCAATATTGACTAGGTAAGTGAAATATCAGGGCATTCTGGAGAGATAAAGTTCCTCGATGGAATAAAAGACAGTTTTATGGAGAAATTGGTTCAGGAACTGACGAGAGAGGGAGCAATTTTAGATCTAATTCTCAATGGAGCACAGGATTTTGTGAGAGAGGTAATAGTGGTGGGGCCGCTCGGCAATAGTGATCATTATATGATCAAATTTGAATTAATGACTGGAAGGGGGACAATAAGCAAATCCATGGCTCTAGTGCTAAACTTTCAAAAGGAAAACTTTGATAAAATGAGAAAAATAGAAAAAAACTGAAAGGATCAGCTACAAAGGTAAATGGTGTGCAAGAGGCATGGACATTGTTAAAAAAATACCATCCTAGATGCACAGTCCAGATGTATTCCACACATTAAGAAAGGTGAAAGGAAGGCAAGATTACTGGCATGGTTAAAAGGTGAGGTGAAAGAGGCTATTTTAGCCAAACGATCTTCATTCAAATATTAGAAGAAGGATTCAAAAGAAGAAAATAGGATAAAGCATAAGCATTGCCAAGTTAAATGTAAGACATTGATAAGACAGGCTAAGAGAGAATTTGAAAAGAATTTGGCCATACTGGCAAGAACTCACAGTAAAAACTTTTTAAAATATATCCAAAGCAGAAAGCCTGCAAGGGAGTCAGTTCGACCATTAGATGGTTGAGGGGTTAAAGGGGCACTTAGAGAAGATAAGGCCATCATAGAAAGATTAAACAATTTCTTTGCTTCAGTGTTTACTGAAGAGGATGTAGGGGAGATACGTGTTCTGGAGAAGGTTTTCATGGGTAATGATTCAGATGGACTGAACCAAATCATGGTTAACGTAGAAGATGTTGTAGGCCTGACTGACAAACTGAAGAGTAGTAAATCACCTGACCAGATAGTATACAACCCAGGGTTCTGAAGAAACTCAAAAATGAAATTTCAGATCTGATAGTAAATATTTGTAACCTATCATTAAAATCATCCATTGTACCTGAAGACTGGAGGGTGGCTAATGTAACCCCAATATTTAAAAATGGTTCCAGGGGCGATCTGAGAAACTACAGACCAGTTAGCCTGACTTCAGTGCCAGGAAAAATAGTGGAAAATATTCTAAAGATTAAAATCACAGAACATATAGAAAGACATGGTTTAATGGAACAAAGTCAGCTTGACTTTACCCAAGGCAAGTCTTGCCTCACAAATCTGCTTAACTTTTTTGAAGGGGTTAATAAACATGTAGATAAACGTGAACCAGTAGATGTAGTGTGTTTGGATTTTCAGAAGGCATTTGACAAAGTTTCTCATTAGAGGCTTCTAAGAAAAGTAAAAAGTAATTGAGTAGGTGGCGATATCCTTTCATGGATTACAAACTAGTTAAAAGACAGGAAACAGAGAATAGGATTAAATGGACAATTTTCTCAGTGGAGGGGGTTGGGCAGTGGAGTGTCTCAGGGATTTGTACTGGGACCCATGTTTTTGAATATATTTATAAATGATCTGGAAAGGAATATGACAAGTGAGGTAATCAGATTTGCAGATGATACAAAATTATTAAGAGTAGTTAAATCACAAGCAGATTGTGATAAATTTCAGGAGGAGCTTGTGAGACTGGAAAATTGGGCATGCAAATGGAAGATGAAATTTAATGTGGATAATTGCAAGGTGATGCATATAGGGAAAAATAATCCATGCTATAGTTACACGATGTTAGGTTCCATATTAGGTGCTACCATCCAGGAAAAAGATCTAGACGTCATAGTGGATAATACATTGAAATCATCGGCTCAGTGTGCTGCAGCAGTCAAAAAAGCAAACAGAATGTTAGGAATTATTAGGAAGGGAATGGTGAATAAAACGGAAAATGTCATAATGCCTATGTATCACTCCATGGTGAGACCGCACCTTGAATACTGTGTACAATTCTGGTCACCGCATCTCAAAAAAAGATATAGTTACAATGGAGAAGGCACAGAGAAAGGCAACCAAAATGATAAAGGGTTGTTACAGCTCCCCTATGAGGAAAGACTAAAGAGATTAGGGCTGTTCAGATTGAAGAAGAGATGGCTAAGGTAGGATATGATAGAGGTGTTTAAAATCATGAGAAATCTAGATTGGGTAAATGTGAACCAGTTATTTACTCTTTCAGATAATAGAAGAACTAGGGGACACTCCATGAAATTAGAAAGTAGCACGCTTAAAACAAATTAGAGAAAATTATTTTTCACTCAATGCACAATTAAGCTGTAGAGTTCATTGCTGGAGGATGTGGTTAGGGAAGTTAGTGTAGCTGGGTTTAAAGAAGGTTTGGATAAGTTCTTGGAGGAGAAGTCCATTACCCGCTATTAATCAAGTTGACTTAGAAAATAGCCACAGCTATTACTAGCATCAGTCGCATGGGATATACTTAGTTTTTGGGTACTTGCCTGAAATTTGTAGCCTGGATTGTCCCCTGTTGGAAACAGGATGCTGGGCTTGATGGACCTTTGGTCTGACCCAATATGGCATTTTCTTATGTTCTTAAGATTAAGCATGTCTGAGATTGCTGTGCATTCCTTCTGATGGCATTGTCTGTAAAGGACACTATTTGAACTTTCTTGGAATTCCTAGATAACATTTCCCAAACAACGTTTTGGTTGCTGCCCATTTTAGACATTCATTGTGCCAGTCATTAGAGAAAACCAGCCAGGCATTGCTGCAGAAGCTCTGTGTTAGTGTATTACAGTGTGTGGAGGTCAGAGGCAGAGTGTGGAAATTTGCTTGTAGACCTGCTACTGATTTTGTCTGTCTACCTGGGCAGTGGGCAATAGGGATGTGCAGAAGGAAAAAATTTGTTTCGATTCATTTTTCATTTCACCGGGACCAAAATTTGTTTCATTAGTTTCATAGGGGGAAAAACCTATTTGTTTATTAGTTTTATTTGTTTTTCGTTTTCCCATTAAAGTCAATGGGGGAAGTATTTGCAGCCTATTTTTGGCTGCAGAATTGGTGTTTTCTTATCAATTCTGATGAAACTTCTGGGGAGCAATTATCAGAACGAGAAAAGAGCTCCAAGGTACTTAGACTGTGGCAAAGGGGCACCAAAGTGGCATGAATAGCTTAAGCCATTGTAAAAGGGCAAAGGGGTACCAGGAGTGGCAACAGTGCTTTAACATAGGTGCAATACAGCAGCGAGAGTGTCAAAAACAACCACAGCTTCAAAAGAGAGCACCGATAACAGTTGCATGAACCCTTGAAGGCAGCATGACAGGCAAAGTGGTAAGTCAAGTGGCATCACTAGCCTACAGCACAATGAAGGGGGAACATAGCAAACAGAAAGAGTGTCAGAAAAAAACACAAGGCGCCGATAAAGGGACAAAGCAGCAGAAAGACTAACACCAACAGACTGAGGAACCATGATAGTGGCAAGAACACCACAAGGAGTAGATTGAGTCGTCTGGTGTATGGCAGCCAGGTAGAGTGGCAGAAAGTTGATAGGGGCAAGACAGGCTGGCAGAGCGGAGGTAGTCTGGTCCTTGTGGTTTTGATAGGGGCAAGACAGGCTGGCAGAGCTGAGATAGTCACTGGTCCCTGTGGTTTTGATAGGGGCAAGACAGGCTGGCCCTGGGAAGAGTTCCCTTTCCTTTGTGCAGGAAAGGGCTCCCCAAAATGGGTTCGCCCCTAGAGTGTGGTTGTTCTGTTGGCGTCTAGTGAGCTCTTGCTGGTCTTTTAAAATCTGGTGGATGTAGCAGATATACAAACGAGAATTTTGAAGGCCGAGGCAGAGGAGGTTTCCATGTGAACAGTGGTTCAACATGGGTCAGCAGGTGTTAAGAGAGAGGCTACACCTGGGGAGAGTTCCCTTTCCTTTGCACAGGAAAGGGCTCCCTAGAATGGGTTGGCCCCTAGAGTGGAGCACAAGCCTTCAAAGTGTGGCGAGTCGATGTGGAGGAGGTTTCCATGTGAACAGCAGTTCTGGTTCAACATGGGTCGGCGGGCACTAAGAGATAGGCTGGCTACATCCGGGGAGAGTTCCCTTTCCTTTGCACAGGAAAGTGCTCCCTAGAATGTATTGGCCTCTAACGTGGAGCACAAGCCTTCAAAGTGTGATGAGTCGACGTGGAGGAGATTTCCATGTGAACAGCAGTTCAACATGGGTCAGAGGGTGCTAAGAGATAGGCTGGCTACACCCGAGGAGAGTTCCCTTTCCTTTGCGCAGGAAAGGGCTCCCTGGAATAGGTTTGCCTTGATCGTATGGTGGTTCCGTTGGCATCTAGTGAGTATCCAGAAGCTATTAACTGCTTATGCACTTCAGCTGATGACAAAGGAACTTGAAGAGCTCTCAGAAATAAGAAAACTGCTACTCAAGTCCAAATCTACAATATCAACCTATGTTGACTTTGTACCCTACAGTGCCTCTGTAAACTATGGGAACACAGAGTACAATTACCACCAGTTTTCTATAGTTCTAGAAACATTAATGTTGGCACCTAAAAAAGATTTAGGGAAAATAGCCCATATTATGAAGGTCATGAAAACTATTGAGCATATGAAATATCCAAGCTCCAAGCTGGACGGACAGGCACAGTGTTTGAGGTCAGGCCTTTGTAGTGATGTAAGGGCTGGACGGGCAGGCACATCAGTTGAGGTAAGACCCTTGTAGTGACATAAGGGCTGGATAGAAAGGCACAGTGTTTGAAGTCAGGCCCTTGTAGTGATGTAAGGGTTGGACAGGCAGGCACAGAGTTTGAGGTCAGGCCCTTGTAGTGACGTAAGGGCTGGATGGGCAGGCACAGCTTTTGAGATCAGGCCCTTGTAGTGATGTAAGGGCTGGACATTGGACAGACAGGCACAGAGTTTGAGGTCAGGCCCTTGTAGTGATGTAAGGGCTGGATGGGCAGGCAAATCAGTTTAGGTCAGGCCCTTGAAGTGATGTAAGGGCTGGACAGACAGGCACAACATTTGAGGTCAGGCCCTTGTAGTGACATAAGGGCTGGACGGGCAGGCACAGCATTTGAGGTCAGTCCCTTGTAGTGACGTAAGGGCTGGACATACTGGCACAGCGTTTGGGGTCAGGCCCTTGTAGTGACATAAGGGCTGGACAGTGGATAGACAGGCACAGCGTTTGAGATGATTATCTATAAGCCTGTTTTTTATCTCAACATAATATTTTTTAAAGTGTATCTGGGAATTCACCGGCTCTGAATTAGGGATAAAAAAATTGAACATTATTAGCATATACTTTAAATACTAACTACAAAGATGCCAACAATGTAGAGATTGTAAAAACACATTAAAAAGAGCAGCCGAAAGGGCTGAGCAAACTCCAACCCATTCAGACTCTGATTCCCTAAACACCACTTTCTGTTTTCTGCCAGATAAAAGGGATTTAAACTATTCACTAACACCTATGGAATATAACTGTGAAATAAGTAATAAATGACTAATGGTATCAAAGGCTGAGGTCACATCTAATTGGACTAAAATTTCAGTCTTAAATTTGTCCTAATTATAGAGTATATTATCAAAGATACCAAAAGAGTTTTTGTTCCATGGCCTCTTAAATACTAAAATTGTTCTTTATTTAACACCTGATGTTTTTCTAGGAATCTTCAAGTTGCAATAGTTCCCACTTTTCTAATAATGTTGTTATTGTACACAAATTCAATATAGATCTATAATTAGATGTAAGTGCAGCTGTTTGTGTTATATCCTTGTGTACTGGGTGAATGATAGCTTGTTTCATCTGAGTAGGTACAACACCCTCAGTTAACGACATGTTAATAAAACAGACCATCTGCTCTGCAAAGAAATCTAATGAATTCCTTATAAATTAAAAAGGAAAAGTGTCTAACACACCCTTGGCAGATTTAAATGATGACAAAACTTTAGAGAGCTTTATTTTTGTTAGCATACAAAATGTCGACCAATTTGTAGGATAGCAGCTTGGAGAGACATTAGAAGCTTAGTTCTTATTCTTACTCTGCAATTTCAATTGCTCTCTTATATCTTCAGTTTTATTTTGGAAATAAAGTGCTATATTAACAAAATTTGGAACTGCAACTTGATTAATCTTTTGCATTAAACCTTTTATTATATGAAATAATTCTAATGGCTTATTAATAGAATTACTGATCTTTATGGAAAATAATTATTTTTTAGTTCTAACTAATGTTGACCTATTTAGAGTTAAAGTTGTTAAATAGGCTTCCTTGTATTCTATAGTTTGCCATTTTCAACATTTTCTTTCCTTCTTATGCAAAACTGTATGGAATGTCAATATCCCTTTATTATAGCAAGGTGCATGCGAGCTACGTAAACGCTTCTGTATAACTTTTTGTGGAGAGAGCCCTCTGTAAATCTGACCTAATACTGAATTTCAGAGTTCAAAGGACACACTTATTTTAGCATAATTTTCTGACTCCTTATATTGCTTTTACATTTTAAATTAAACAAGATGTCAATATTCAAAAGCCCTTTAGAAGGATAACTCACAAGTTATCCATCTAAATGGCAAATGTAGCATATTCAGCCACTTATCTGGCTAAATTATAACTGAATAAGTAGATCTCCAGCTTTAATTTAGCTGGATATAAAAGGGGTGTTTCAGGGGCTTTCTGGGGAGGGGTTGAGTTATCCTGCTAACCTAGCTGAATATTGGGTATGTCCAGTCTTCACCCCCAAATCCTTTAGATGTTCCCTCCCCCTGTCCCAGTGTTTTCCAAAATCAGAAGCCCCCCCTGCAAGGATTTACAACATTGTGGTGCTCCCCCCCCCCCCAGATACTTTATATTTGATTGCCAGGAGCAAGGGACCCCCTTTCCGGCTCCCGGCATCTCCGCGTTGCTCTAAGAGAGACAAGACTAGAAGCATAAGCCTATATGTAGCTGGATAACTTTATCCTGCTGAATATGTGGGACAGAAAGTTGACTGGCTATTGAATATTGGCCTCTTGAATATGTGGGACAAGTTAACAGCCTATTGAATATTGGCCTCTAAGAGACTATTGTCAAACCAATATAAAAATAGATTTTTAGTATGTGAGACAACATTATCCATTGTTGCTTGCTCTGGTGCTAAAATAATGTCTAAGATTTATCCACAGCAATGCATGTTGTACCAATTGCTTTAGTCCTAAAACACTCATTGTGGCTAAAAACACTTGAACTGCAGCAGATTTAAATCATCAAAATGCATATTAAAATTTGCAAATATGATGAAATGTTTATATTGTAAAGACAATGAGATAATGCCATCTATTACCAATAAGATTTTTGGGCAGGTTACAGGTATATTCTTACCTTCAAGAACCTTCACTCTGCAGCTCCTCATCACCTCTCATCTCTTATCTCTCCCTTCACCCCTTCCTTGTGAACTCTGTTCATCAGATAAGTCACTTCTGTTAGTGCCCTTTTCTTCTGTTGCAACAGATGCTTGGAATACACTTCCTGTGTTGGTGCATCATGCTTCCAGTCTAAAAACCCATCTTTTAAATCCTAATCCCTGATTATTCTTCTTACAGCCATATTGATTATAACCATTTTCTTAGCAAATTAAATTCCCAAAGTCCTTTTTGCACTGTATATTTGATTAGATTGTAAGCTCTACAGAAAAGGGGCTGTCTCTTGTGTTTTTTGTACAGTGCAGTGTACTTCAAGTAGTGCTATAGAAGTGATAAGTAGTAGTGCTAGAAGCAATTATGTTCCTGAAGTATCTGATCTGGGCCATTAGAGAACAATCGGGGATAAATGTCATAGCAGAAATAAGACAGAAATTTAGAATTACTCCACATTACCTCTTTTACCCTTAAAGATCCCTAAACAATATTATGTTTGAAGCTATTTATATAGTATACATTATGTAAACTGTAATTAGCAATAATTAAGCAGCTTTTTAAATTCTTGTCATCTATTATGAGTGCAGTGTGGTGATATTTACCTTGAATGGGCTGATAAGCAGAAAACCCTAGAGAAGAGAAACCCTAAGGGATTTGAAATGAAAACCTTTCACTCTGTGTGGGAAACCCCCCACAAGGTCATAGGATCAGACTTGGTCCAGGAGACTCCTAGTGAGCCCCTATACCTGGAACCAGATTGAGACAGGGCCTACACAAACATTTAAAAAATGCAATTGTCAATAAAATCGACTACTTCCCTGCAGTATTAACGTATGCCAGTTCTCCTATTTCTTTCTCACTATCATGTGAGAATAGGAAAGGATCTAAAAACGTTTTATGTAAGAGTTTGATGGAATACAACTTCCAAACAAATCTGGTGCTAATTTTCAGTTCAGTGCCCATTTGATTTTTGTAGAAAGCCAATTTCAGACTAATTTTATACAGTGAGGATATTTATTAATTTTGCTAGTGTGAAACTGTCTTCCAAATTTAATTAGTAGGAAGTTTAAATGAAGGCTAGCTGTTTGTTAAGTAAGGATTTTCTAATGTTTTATACTAAAGTACAAAAATGTATCATCGATTGAGACTCTGAATCCTTATACTTTAAAAATGGTTTCATCAGACATGTCTATATGGGGAAGAGAACAGGATTTGGGCTAAGGTATGGATGAGTTTGTAGTTTTGATCAGCCTTGCCTCATTCATTTGAATATATCTGTCCTGAAAGACAAAAGTTCTGGCAGAGCTTGTGATCACTATACATACTGAAGACACCGGGTCTGGATTTTAAAAAATCTGTGTGACAGGTTCAAATACATTGACATGAGCACTACTGTGAGCTTCCATCAATTACTGCTAGCATCATAATAGGGATTCATTTTGTGATCTTTATGGATGTTTACAGATAAACAACTAAAAGACAGAGGGAATGAAATTTTAATAGCCTGTCAACTACATGGAAGTATACACTAATTCATCAGAGGATGTTTTTATTTATTTAGCTGTAGCACTAAGCATCTATTTTGCTTACTCGCTAATGTACTATACAGTATGTTAAACTGGCGTGCAGGTAGTAGCTTTTTGCTAGCATCAATATTAGACACAGCTTTTTAAGTATATTCAATTTCCATTAACTGTGCAAAATATACATAGAGTATATATTAAGTTTGGCAAGGTTACCATGCACTTTGGACTAATTAAGTTTATATCCTGCTCTTAGTAGTTGTGGGAGCAGTAAATCAGGACAGTGGCTTAAGTAATGGAAAATGAACAATAAAGAAACACTCAAGAGTAATTCCATTCTTTGCTATTTGACAACAAATATATTTAACTAGTAATTCCAACTGAATGAAACTAGAAAAAGATCTCACTCATTAAAACTAATAGTATTATTTTTCTTTTTTGGATGGTATTTCTTTAAAGAAGTAAATCGAGGCAGGTGCATTTGCCTTTCTAGAATTCTCATTGCCTATCCTTGTTCAAGAAAAACAAAGTTTGGGGTAGGCGGAGGGAAGGGGAGAAATAAGAATCTTGGATTATTGTATAATAATTATTGGGGTTATATTTTTTAATATTTGCTGCACAAAATTTGAGTATGCAGCAGGAGTGAACTTACTGACAAAATTGTACCTAAACCAGCAAAACTGGTTTCCTGCTGCACTTATTGATTACTCACACTGAGCTTGATATGCACAAATTCTTTTGGCCTGTGGAGAATAAATAAAGCTAAAACCTAAACAGCAGCTATCATATAAACAATTCTTTGTAAAAGAAGACAACATATTTTTCACAGCTAAAATGAAAAAAAAGATATTCAGAGCATGTACATAAGAAGGAACCAAGGTAGATGCTCCATTAATGCCATCTTCTCCATCTCCACCCACAGACATGCCAACAAATAGTCATTCAGCCAAATAACACATGAGCTCTTTATTTTCCTCTGGTAGTCCTCAATCGAAAATGCATCTTTTCCTGTTCAAGCAGAAGTAACTGACAGGAGTACAGCCACACCTGGAGAGCTTCTATTATAATCTGAGTGGGTTTTTTTAGCACGTATAAATCTCCTTTCCATCTAGGATCCAATTGCAGGGTGTTCATCATGAACTGAGGACTAGTCCCTTTTGGGGGCTTTTTGCCTCAGTCTGAGAACCAGTTTAACATAAAGGTTTAAGGCCCTGCTATCTGACCCCATTGGGGACAGGATGATATTATAAATATTGCTCAAAATCTCCTGATCCATTTCACCTATGTTTTGCATCAATTTCCAAGATTTAAAGGTAAAAGTTCAACATCCTCTTGTATTGTCTATATTGTTATCTTCCTTTTTGGTGTTTTCATCCTGCCAGGATGACATCATATTATTAATTTTGTTTGGTCTATGACAAAACATCAAAAAGTTGTGGAAAGCATCCTGTTTAGTGCATGAACCAAAGACCTAGGAAACCAAATACACTTTTAATCACAAAAAACACCTCCTAAAAACTTTCAAACGACATTTAAATGCAACCAATCAAAGTAACCTTCATCTACATAATCTGACAATGCAAAACTACAACTATCTCCTCCACTTCTATTGTATATATACGACACAGTTTTGAAGAGAGCCTTTAAGACACAACATCTTGCCCAAGAAATAGCAGTGAGCCCCAGTAGCATTGATATACTACTAAGAACATTTCAACACCAAACTCTCATCAAGTCTTCACTACTCTAAAAGGTCCTCTCTGGTATTGCATAACTATTTGCAAAGTATGCCACTAAAATGTTGGAAATCATTTGTAGCTTTTTACTCTTGCATCACTGGAATTTGTTGCCAGAGGATGTGGTTAGTGCAGTTAGTATAGTTGTGTTTAAAAAAGGATTGGATAAGTTCTTGGAGAAGAAGTCCATTACCTGCTATTAAGTTGACAGCCACTGCTATTACTAGCAACAGTAACATGGAATAGACTTAGTTTTTGGGTACTTGCCAGGTTCTTATGGCCTGGATTGGCCACTGTTGTGTTACACGCCCCACCCGCGGCCGCCCCGTGCACAGGACCGCTCACCTGCATAGTTCCTCTGCAGGTCCCGGGACAACCTCCCTCTCGGTAGTTGCTAGGCCCTGGCGGCCCACGGCTTCAGTCTCCGGGCCTTCCACTGCATGCCAGGCCTCAAGCCAAGGTTCAGCATCTTCCTCCATGCTAGCCACGCCCCTATGTGTGCACAGCCTGCCCCGAGACTTGTAGGGCCAAGGGCAGGTCCGAGTTCCGCGGCGCGCCCTGATTGATCTACAACAGTGGTTCTCAACCTTTCTAATGCCGTGACCCCGAAATACAGTTCCTCATGTTGCGGTGACCCCTCGCCCCGCCCTCGCCCCGCCCTCGCCCCGCGAGGGCGGGGCGAGGGCGGGGTGAGGGTGGGGCTTTGGTCATATGGGGGCAGGGTTATGGATGGGGTTGGATTTTAGTGCATACTTATTTATTATGACATTTATAAACAGAACCACCATTCCTCATAAAACAATAAAATTAAGAAACATAAAGCATCAGTTATAATAGTAAAACCATACTAATAAAAGAATATTTTAAAATTACTGATAAATAGAATTTCTATTAATTAAAATCATATACATTTTTATAATTTCCCAAACACCAATAATATTTCAAAACAGCACATATATCAAATAACACACAATAATTAAAACTAATATGGATTTTAAAAAGCCCCTGCTGTCCATACATGGGAGCTCTTGATTTCCAGTCACCCTGATATTGTCGAGGATTAGGAGGTTATCCTCTCTCTCTCACACATACACTCACATGTCCATTCTCTCTCACACATACACTGTCACATACATACACATTCATGCTCTTATACCCACCATAACCTCTCACTCTCACAGACACTGATACACTCTCAGGGTGTAAGACACTCTCCCCCCCCCCCCCCCCCCCCCCACTCACACACACACACTCTTACTCCCCTGGATTTTCTCATACACACTCATGCTCTCACTCTTACTGGCTCCCTCACAACCTCAGAGCCTCTCAGATAAAACTCTATGCAGCAGAAATAATGCTGAATGTTGAGAATTGTGTTATGCAGACTAATCTGGAAAATGCACTAATTTCTACATGAGTCATAATGAATCAGTCCTCAGCTGTAGGCATCAATTGATTATCCTGGCTCCCTTTATTTTTGCCAAATACAGTTCATGTGTAACAGCAATCCTAATTCTCCACCAGATCAAGCTGATTTCACATCCCACTTCATACTTTGTCACCTCCAGCTGAGTCAAACAATTAATCTAATTACTGCCACTGCTGCCACGTGGCTATTGGGGAGGCACTGATTGCTGCTATTGGCACTGAAGCCCATTCTGCTGCCTCCTCTGTGCAGGCCCCGTGGGTTTCTATTTCCTCCATGTTGATCTCGTACATTGTGAGATCCGCCATAGAGAAAGTGCTACTCTTGCACATTCCCAAAGATTACATGTGCCAATCAGTAAAAAGTAATTTATTTTTTTTTTACATCTGCTTCCCTTTCTAATTTTTTGCCATTTCCTTTTATATTGCCTTTTTTTTTCTATTTCTTTTCTCTCCACCTGTCTTCTTCCCTCAAACACACAGTCAGGTTCTCATGCATTTCTCTCTCACACACACATACACAGGCTCTCACTGGCACAGGCTGTCTGAGTCTCACACACAGGCTCTCTCACACCCCCACATGCTGCCTTGCTCAAGCACAGGCTCTCACTCTTACATGCTGTCTCTTTCACACACACAGAGGCTATGACATGCTGTCTCTGCAAACACACACAGTCTCTCAACTCATCTCATACTCGCACACACCTCTCTCTCACCTCTGGGCCTCTTCTTTACGGGTTGCCACAGGATGGGCTCTGCAGTGGCCCTAGTCTTCCCGGCCCCGCTGCTCCTCTTCTGCACGCGGCTGAAGCGCCTCTTCTACCCACGCGGCTGACGCTCCTCCTCCTTCCTCCCCGTGCGGCTCCGGCAACATTTGTCTTCCGGGGCAGGGCGGGCAGGAAGGAAGTAGGAGGAGCACCTGCAGTGGCTGATACACCTCCTTCCTGCCTGCGCGGCTCCAGCAACATACGTCACTGCGACGCGCTAGCTTTTTGGGCCATGTCTCTTCCCTTTTGGGGTTGGAGGAGGCAGGTTGCCAGCTTCGCCCCGCCTCCCCGCAGCAGCCGCGGCGCCGCGGACCGGCAAAAAACCCCAACGGCCCGGTACTGGTCCGCGGACCGGTGGTTGGGGACCTACTTTAGATGACCCCTGCGTTTTGGTCGTTCGACCCCCGCCGGGGTCGCGACCCACAGGTTGAGAACCGCTGATCTACAATATAAGGAAGTTCCTGACTTCACTTCCTTGCCTTGGCATGTGGTGCAGTGCCTAAAGTAAAGAGACCTTGATCTGAAAAGTCATGGGTTCATGTCCCACTCTCAGGGCTTCCTAGAGTTGATTCCAAGTTCATGGGTCCCAGCCCACACATTCCTGAATCCAAAACACTCATTTCCAAGCTTGTGGGTCCCAGCTCCCACTTCAAGAATTCCAAGAACATCTACAATGACTGGAACCAGAATATCTCTGCCTTGTTCAACTACTTGCCCTGGACCTTGCTCCTCTCGATCGGTTCTGTCTGGTCTTCCGTGTTCCTGCTGATGGCTGGAGAAGTGGCCTGGCAGGATGAAGATCGAGCACTGCATCGGGTCAGCTTGTATGCTAGATTGTCTCTGCACTTGTTCCTAGTCTCGTTCCAGGATCCTTCCGTTCCTGAGTCCTGCCTGTTCCTGTGTTCCTCTATCTGCCTTCCCAGGTAGTACCCTTGGACTGACTTCTGGTACTGACCTCAGCATGTTCCTGTCTGCTGCCTGCCTCTAGACCTCTACTTGCCTTTGACTACCTGTGGTATCTGACCCTTGCTTCGGTGACTACTGTTTGGACTGACACATTGACCTTTCACCTGCCTGACCATGCCTCCAGATTCTGGCTCTGTTCCTCGCCTTGTTGTCACCAATTCTGTTCTGGTTCTCCCTGCTCCAGGTTGAACCTGACTGCGCTCTGTCTGTGGGCATGCTGGGCTATCATTCTCCCAGGAGACCCTGCAAGGCCCATCTAAGTCCAAGTGGCCTGGGTCCCTATGGGCTCCTCCCGGGGGGAACTCTGGCTTCCAGAGGTGAAGCTTTATCTAGCCTCTGTCTCCTTCAGTGCTCTGCCCCCTGGGGCCAGTTACCTCCTGTTCCCTTTCAGGAGCCATTCCATCCTTGCCCCAGGGTCCATCCCTGAGCACAACATGTTGGAAACAGGATGCTGGGCTTGATGGATCCTTGGTCTGACCCAGTATGGCATGTTCTTCTTATGAGATGCTTGCCTTCATCCATTTCCACTTGTTGATGAGGTAGGAGAGAGTAATTCTGCAGGAATAATGAATAGGGATATACATTCTTTTGAAATGAATGAGTAAAACACAATGAATTAGTGTATTTTTGTTTCATTTGTAGATCCTAGAAATGAATGGGGGGGCCGGGTCCTATGAATGAAAGAACAGTTTTTATTTCATTTGTTTGCTATTCAAGTCTAATGATATATTATGCTGAGCAAAAAGAAATACTGGTAACTATAGCATCCAACTCTTGTCTGTGTAACCTCACAACCTTATCAGAGCCAAGGCAGGACAAGTTAGCAAGGAAACCATATAAAGGACAAATCATAGCGCAGCATCAGTTTAACTATACTATAGCTGTTAGCTTGATAAAGTGATGCTGACCTTCTCCCTCTGTAAACTCTGAGCATGTGCAGGAAACACTGTATTTCCTCTCTAGCAGTTGGTAAGGAATGACATGTTTGGAGAAGCCTTATCAGAGTTAAAAAAAAATCTTGAAACTTTTGGATTTTACACTGGTAAAGGGCTGCTTCTGATCTTCTGTGTGCTATAGTTGTCTCACTCACTATGCTAAGAAGACAGAGGCAGTGACACTATTGCTGTTTTTAATTTTTCTCTTCACTGAGGGAGAATCTGGGAAGCAGACAGTGTGGAGACAGTAGTGTTAGTTATTATTTTGTCTCTAGCTGGACACCAGTGAGGTAAGCACACTGACAGACTGAAAATGAAGAAAGTATTAGGGATGTGCCGCAGGAACGGATTCGTCACATTCGGTATTCGTATTCGTTGGGACCCAAATCCATTGCATCCGTTCTCGGGGGACCCCGAGCCGTTCATTAGTTACATATGTATTTGTTTCCCAAAAAAACCCCATCCCAACCCTTTAAATTTAATTTACTACAACCCCCCAACCTCCTGACCCCCCCCAAGACTTGCCAAAAGTCCCTGTGGTCCAGCGGGGGTCCTGGAGTGATCTCCTGCACTCGGGCCGTCGGCTGCCGATATTCAAAATGGCGCCGATAGTCTTTGCCCTTTCTATGTCACAGGGGCTACCGGTGCCATTGGTCAGCCCCTGTCACATGGTAGGAGCAATGGACAGCCGGCGCCATCTTGTGCTCCTACCATGTGACAGGGGCCGACCAATGGCACCGGTAGCCCCTGTGACATAGTAAGGGCAAAGGCTATCGGCGCCATTTTGAAAACCTGCAGCCAACAGCCCGAGTGCAGGAGATCGCTCCAGGACCCCCGCTGGACCACCAGGGACTTTTGGCAAGTCTTGGGGGGGGTCAGGAGGGTGGGGGTTTATTCATTAGTGATACGTTGTATTCATGGGGGTTCTCCATACGTTTCATGACCCCCACGAATACAATGAATATGGCATATAAATTGCGGATTGCCAATATGTTGCAAACGAATGCATACCCCTAGAAAGTATTACCAGGTTACCAGTCTTTTTGCTTCTATTAATGTTCAACAATTATTTTGTGGATTGGAAAAATAGTCACACTTGTAAAGGTCTGTAAATATATGTGTGTGTGTGTGTCTGTGTCTGTGTATGTGTCTGTGTATATGTATGTGTGACAGATAGTTCTCCATACTGTGAGTGAGGGTACAGTTACAATATCAATAAAGCAATTCCTCTGTAATATCCAAAACTCCAATAGGCTTAGAAACATGGTAGAAAAAGAACTAATAGCCTATCTAGTCTGCCCATCTGCCCAACTAATTTAGCTTTAGAATTCCCATCACTCCCTCAAAGATCCTCTGTGTTTATCTTATGCTTTCTTGAATTCAGATACCTTTTTGTTTCATCACCTCCACTGGGAGACTGTTCCATGCATCCACCAGTTTTTCTGTAAAGAAATATTTCCTAAGATTACTACTGAATCTAACCATTCTAGGTTTATTTATTTAAATAGAAAGCTTTGGGATATTTAAATGTCTCTCTTATATCTCCCCTATCTTGTCTTTCCTCTAGGGTATACATGTTTAGATCTTTAAGTCTATCTCCATATGATTTAGAACAAACACCACTGACCATTTTATTAACCATCCTCTGACCAACTCCAACCAGTTTATATCCTTTTGAAGGTGCAGTCTCCAGAATTGTACCCAGTGTTCCAAATGAGGCCTCACCATCATCTCCTTTTTTCTACTAACCATTCCTCTTCCTATACAGCCAATCATCTTTCTGCCTTTTGCCATTGTTTATCTACCTGTTTGGCCACCTTAAGATCATCATATACGATGAACCCCATATCCCACTCTTTTGTGCTTAGAAGAATTTCACCTCCAATACTGTACCTCTCCCTTGGATTTTTGCATCCTAAATGCAATACTCTATATTTTTTAGCATTAAATCTTAGCTACAAGACCCTAGACCATTCCACGAGCTTTGCTATATCCTTAATCATTTTTCCATTCCTTCCTGGCTGTCCTACCCTTTGTAGATGTTGGTATTATCAGCATTTTAATTATTTTTGTGTTTTAATGTGTGTTTATTGTTTGTATTTTGGTTTGCTATATTGTATTACCTTTTTGATTTTTATTTGTATATTGATTTACTATATTGTATTACTTTTTACATTTTTATAGTACACCATTTTGATGTGATTGTGAAAATTGATATATAAAAATAAATTACGATTACCAAACCTTTCCTGACAATGCTTCTGCTATATGTCACTCACAAAAATGTTGAAAAGGACCAATCCCAGAGGTACAATGCTAGTAATGTCCTCCTCATTGGAGTAAACTCCATTTATCTCTTCCTATATTTCCTTTCACTCAGCCAGTTTCTAATCCATTCAGTCACTTTAGGTCCCATACCAAGGGTATGCAATTTATTTAAAAGTCATCTATGTATGTTAAAGGCCTTACTGAAATCAAAGTAATGCTCTCCCTGATCCAACTATCTAGTCACCCAATCAAAGAAATTGATTGATAGTGCACTTCAACAAATTCCATCATGTCAGGAAAAGGGAGATGAAGGGCAGAGGAATTGGTGAAGAGCCTGCCCAGCCTAGTAGCAGGAATACAAATGGCCACTAAATCGAAGAGAGACTTTTCTAGATGCAAAATGGCAAGAGAGGAAGGCAATGCAAGGCAGAAGCAGTTGAAATTTGGAATTCTTGTACCATAGCCACCTAATCCTCCCCCTCGTGTTTTGGAGCACAAGAAATAGGCAGGAGAACCATCTAAGCTGGCATTAGCAGGTCAGGGGCATGGGCAGAGGCATGAATGGGCAGCAGAAGTGCATTAGTCAAAACCAGAAGCACACTCCTGTACATTGGTTATTGCTTCTGAGGCAATGGTGGCAGTATTTTCAATAATTGATTATGAAGAAGCATCTTGCTGGGATTCCTTGAAACAGAAATTGAATAGCTAATAGCAATGAATAGCACAGTAGCACAATAATGATGGCACAAAAGGACCAAATGGTCCATCCAGTTTGTCCAGCAAGTTTCTTATGGTAGTAATTGCCATTCTGTGCATTTACCCCCATGTTTCTGTTAAGGGTAGTAACTGCCACTCCATCCAGGTATATCAGAGAAAGAAGGGAGGCTAGCAGTGGTATAACGAAATTGAAAGTGTGTGGAGAGAGACAAAGAAATGGCATAAACATCAAACAAATAATTCAGTTTGGTGTTCATTAAAGAAGTCCCTGGAGAAGGTCTGCTACTGGTTGGCAGGACCATAAATGGGAATGGGGTAGGTGAAACTCCGTTTACAGAAAATAATGTATGGGAAGAGCTAGGCAAACTGAAAGTGGACAAGGCCATGGGTCCGGATGGCATACATTCCAGGATACTGCGGGAACTCAGAGATTTGCCACAGGATCCACTGAATGATCTGTTCAATAGATCTCTGGAAATGGGAGAGGTGCTATGGGATTGGAGAAGAGTGGTTGTGGTCCCACTTCACAACAGTGGTATCAGAGAAGAGGCTGGAAACTACAGGCCGCTTAGCCTCACCTCAGTGGTGGGAAAATCAATGGAGAGTCTGCTGAGGGAAAGGATAGTGAAGTATTTATAGATTGCTGGTCCTGAGGCAGCATGGATTCACAACAGGAAGGTCATGTCAGACAAATCTGATTGATGTTTTTATTAGATAATTAGAGAATTGGATGAAGGAAGAGTGTTTGATGTGATCTACTTGGATTTCAACAAAGCTTTTGATATGGTCTCACGTGGGAGGCTTGTGAATAAAATGAGAAGCTTGGGAGTGAGCACCAAGGGAAAGGTTCATAAAATAGAAATTGTCATAATGCCTCTGTATCACTCCTTGGTGAGACAGCACCTTGAATTGTGTGTATAATATTGGTCGCCACATCTCAAAAAAGATATAGTTGCAATGGAGAAGGTACAGAGAAGGGCAACCAAAATCATAAAGGGGGTGGAACAGCTCCCCTATGAGGAAAGGCTGAAGAGGTTAGGGATGTTCAGCTTGGAGAAGAGACGGCTGAGGGGGGATATGATAGAGATGTTTATGATCATGAGAGGTCTTAAACGAGTAGATGTGAATCGGTTTTTTTACACTTTCAGATAATAGAAGGTCTAGGGGGCATTCCATGAAGTTAGCAAGTAGCACATTTAAGAGTAACTGGAAAAAAATATTCTTCACTCAACACACAATTAAGCTCTGGAATGTGTTGCCAGAGGATGTGGTTAGTGCAGTTAGTGTAGCTGGGTTCAAAAAAGATTTGGATAAGTTCTTGGAGGAGAAGTCCATTAACTGCATTTGTGGTCATAACTGCCCTTCCTAGTCACTTTTCTGCTTTGTTGAGTTATTCTCTCTTCCCTTTTCCTGTATTGCTTGGTGGTGACATGATAATTTCACTGGCCACCTCCGCTCCCTAGTTTAAATGCCTGATAATATAGATCTGAATTCTTTACTTAGGATCCTCTTTTTTGCCATAGATAAATGTAGGCTTTTTTTCTGGACTGGCAAATGCATAGTTGTAGGCTCTGATGAGAATTGACTTCATGCCCCTGGTTTACAAGACCAGTGCTCTAACCACTGAGCTACAGAGCCAGAATAAAGAATTATTTTATTCTCAGTAGTATAAAATTTAGTAGTCTGTCTGGATTCACCCACATTTTGAACGATGAAGAATTTCTAGTAGAAAGATGTTCACTAACTTTGGCATATTAACAATGGTACACACATTTGTATAATTCATTTGCTTCAGTGATAAAATGTGCCATTTATTATTAATGTTGATGTGCTGAATTCAAATATGACAACTAACCCAGCTGATTGGCTACTGTTTCCATTATATTTAAGTTTTTACATTTTACGTCTAAGTCTATTGCATAGATAGTTCATAGATAGTAGACTATTAATCATAAATGCAAACTTAGGACTTTTCATGTATATATGATTGCATAATATTTCACCTGTACTGATCATGTAACACTTTAAAAATTAAAGCAGAAAAAGGATTATAGAAATAAAATTAAATATGAAACAAAAAGCCAAAAACAATTATGTATATGGATGTACATAGTTTAGTCCTTATTCAGTGGCTGCTCCGCTCTTCTTGGCTTGTCTTTTAATTTCATTAAATGGAACATCTCTTGTCACTGTCCAGCAATAGTCTGCAAGCACTGATAAGCTCCATTTGCTCTGATAGTGTTTTTCCATTGCTACCTTGTCCTGGTGAAATTACTTGCCATTCTCATTGCTCAGAGTGCCGCAGTTTGGTGGAAAAAAATCTAGATGAGCATGCTAAAAATGTCTTTAGTGACATGTTGCAGCCATTTTTTAAGATGGTGCCAGCCGTCCATTGCTCCTATCATGTGACAGAGGCCGGCCAATGGCACCAATAGCCCCTGTCACATGGTAAGGGCAAAGAGCCACCGGCGCCATTTTGATTACTGGCAGCCGACGGCCCGAGAGTGGGAGATCGCTCCCGGGACCCCTGCTGGACCACCAGGGACTTTTGGCAAGTCTTGGGGGGGATGGGAGGGTGGGGGGTTGTAGTTAATTAAACTTTCGGGGTAGCCAAAAAAAAATCGGCCCAAACCACGGGAAAATGAAATTTCTCGCGGCGGGCCAATAACGAAGGCAAAACCAAATGTTCGGCCCAATCACATCTCTACCCATTACTGCATTGGAAGCTAAGATACTACTCAAATTTTCTTCAGCTACTTATTTCTCCTATTTTGCTTCTGTCTGATATGTGGCTGAATAATTTAAAAAGATATTCTTTAATACATAGTATTCTTATTCTGCTGGTTCGTTCTTTGTGTTGTGGTATTATCTTGTTAGACATTTTAAATCCTCTATGTAGAAAGAAGTGCAGGCGCCATCTACCAAATTTTCTGGGTGTGGTGTATAATCAGTTACACAGCAAGAGGTATCCATCTAAGCACTACCAAATTCTAAAAACACATAGAATTCAAGCATATGTGGCCTGGCTGAGGGCTGAACAGCTTACCTGGTTCCTGCTTGGCTAAGTTTAAAAGTCTAATTTAATATATCTTTAATCTTTATTTTTCCCAATATCTTTTGCTTTATCGCTGGATGCTGGGACTATGTATAGAGCAATAAATGATTATATGGTAAGGATGGCCTACATTTGTCTTTGAAGTCAGATGTAGTCATACTACTACTATTAGGATCATAACTGCCGCTCAGTGTGGGTAATTCCCTTGGCCTCCTCCTTGGCCTATGCTATCACTATCCCTTTACTTTTTTTTTAAGGATCTTCTGTGTTTATCCAATGATGTCTTGAAGTCTGTTACCATTTTAGCTTTCAACATGCATTTCAAGAGGGCATTCCAGACATCCACCACCCATTTTATAAAACAGTATTTCATGATGGTGTTTCTGAGTCTTGTGAGGCATTGTTGGGTGGTTCTTGCCTCTTGCCAGCAGAGAGCCTCTGTGTCCCTCTTGTACCTTTAGATGGTCCTCCCAGCTCTATGGCCCACACTTCTAGATGGCATCCATCTTGTTCCTGTTTGGACAGCTATTCCAGACTCACAGTCTGTACCTTGCCTTACATTTGGTCCTAGGTTCAGTCCTACATTTCATGTTTCTGTTTACTCCTAGATTGCTTCATGTATCATGTGTTCCTGTTTAATTCCAGATTGCTTTGTGTATCCTTGAATACTGTTAAATTCTAGATTGCTTCATGTATCCTGTATTTCTGAAGTGCTACTACCTGTTGGTCCCTTGGTATCTTCAGATTTTCCTGCCGTGGTCCTGCTCTACTTCAGTGGGTACCTTTACATCTTCAGTTTAGGTTGTACGTTGTCAAGTGTTGTCTTGTGTTTTCTGTTATTCCTGTCCAAGTCCTTCCAGCCGCCAGCACCTGAGGGCCCAAACTGAGGAGAAGATGGCTGTTGCAAGCAGAAAACATCCTGCTTTTGCTCCAGTTAGAAACCACCAGTCTCGGAGGAAGTGATGTCATCTACCCAAATTGTGGCGTGAGGCTTGAGTTCCCCGCTTATCAAGAAGTAAATCCCCCGCTAAGCGCACCATCCGTGGGTCCTTTGAGACTAAAATCACAGGCAATAAAAGAACATCTACAGTGATGTCGGTAAGGAAGAAAACCGTGGACCTCCACCAGTTTTCTTTTGAGGGGGAACCCGATAAACGTAAGGAAGGCCTTGTGACATCCAGGCAGGGAGAGGCTGCGATTGTGGAGAGCCCGGAACGCCAGCGAACGAGCTCCCCGGTGGCAGGAGGAGGCTTGGTAGACCCCGATATTTCCAGAGCAGATTTCCAGGCTTGGTTTCAGGAAATTCAGGATGGAATGGGAGCACTCAAGACTGAATTCCAACAATTAGCAGCAGATCTGCGGCGCAAGCATGAGGAGCTGGGGGTGCAGGTGCCCTCTGTGGAAAGCCAGGTGACAGAGCAGGAGACAGCTTTAAAGGCAGCGAGCTCAGAAGTCTCTATGCTCAAACAAAAACAGGAAGACCAAAATGCATGGCTAGAGGACCTAAAGAATAGGTCACGGCAGGGAAACCTGCATTTTTGCAGGATCCCAGAGGGAGAAGCAAATGCGGACTGTGCAAAAGTCATACAGGATATTTGTCTGCTAATTCTACAGGAAGATCAGGCAGTTGAGCCACAGGCAGCACCAAAAATTAATCTGGATAGAGCTCACCGATCACTGGCTAGGCCGAGGGGCAATGTCCCCAGAGACATCGTGGTAAGTTTTCATGAATTTCAACTCAAGGAAAAAAATACTGCTGAGCACACGGAGACTTACTGATTTTCAATGGCATGGCAATTGAGTTGAAATTTTCCAGGATCTGTCCCCCATAACCATACGGAAACGGAGGGAATTTCGGGACTTACTCCAAGTATTAAGAGCTGGAGAACACAGATATAAATGGTTATTCCCATTCGGCCTGCAATTTACCATTAACAGAATCACTTCAAGAGTGCAGATGGTTGAGGAGGCAATGACTATCATGCAAGCAGCTGGGCTTTTGAAGGGAACGCTGCCATACCCTAAACAGCCAGAGCAGACTGGATTTTCACAAGCTGCCCATCAAAGATGGCAGAGAGTACCAAATGGTGGCAAACGCTTGCGACGCCATTCAGGAGGAGAGATGAGTGCTAGAAGAGCGGAAAACTGAGACAATGCAGTTTGGGTTTATATAATCCCTGCTGTTGGTTCTGGCAGCACATGGTCAGAGTGTAGAGATCATGGACTTCATTATGATTTCTTGTCTCACACTGGATGCGATTGGCCGACGGATTAATTCAGTTGCCAGTATCCTATGATAGTCACATTTTGCCTTTGGAGTGACTGGTTTAACCAAGACATTGTTTGAAGGGGGGATGTTTTGTTTGAATCTGTTTATATATAAGGGGGTCCTCATGTGGTTATGAGATGTGTTGCGATCCCCCCTGTTGCTGCGCTACAGGAGGTCTCTTACCTTCCTCCGGAGGCTGCTCTGAAGCCTGGGCCTCGCCTGTGTTCCATCCGGGACTTGCTCCAGGGCCTGAGAGGCCTAGCTGTGCCTGTGGCTTGCTTGCCAGCGTTTGGACTTCCTGTTTGGCGACGCCCTTCTCCTAGGGGCTGGCCCGCAGCTCTCCACCTGACTTATAGGCCCAGCGGTGGGCGGTCCTGGCAAGCTCCTCCCAGGGAGTTGCCTTCTACCTCCAGTATTTAAGGACTGTCTGTTCATTTGCACGGGGCCTGCGGATCAGGTCCTACAGTCGTCTGTATCCTTGCTGATCCAGGTCTTCCGTGATCATCATATGCTTTGATGGATCCCTGTCCAGTGTCTCTGCCTAGATGTTTGTTCCTGTGCCTGCCAGCCGTAAGGACTTCGGATGTGAGTATCCCAGCATCGGAGTTCCTGTTCGTCTGGAGTTTCCCTGCACCCTCCTTCTCAGCGTGGTCCGCGACCAGCCTTCCTGGGCTGTGTAGGGCGCGTCTGGGACAGGGTGGTCCACGACTCAGTCCCACGGGTGGGCTGAGTAGGGCGCCCTGATGGACAGTGCCATGTTTCCGTCCAGCCTTGTCTACAGTGTCTGCTTCAGCCCTTGCCCGGATGTCTTCCTGTCTCTGCCTTGACCTACGTCCTCGTCTGGTTCCTGAGCCTTCTGTCCTGTTGGGCCCTGGAGTGGCCAACAGGAGGGATTCGTCCCACGGGCTCTTGAGCTTCTGCCAGCCGAGGGGCCTTCGGATGTGAGTATCCCAGCATCGGAGTTCCTGCTCGCCTGGATCTTTCCTGTGTCTCGTTTCAGCCCTTGTCCTGATGTCTCCGTCTTGCTTCAGCCTGCTTCTGCCCCGTCTGATGTCTTCTGTTTAAGGACTCTGTCTGCCCTCGCCTCTGTCCGGCCTGCTGCCCATTGCCGTTCCCAGCGGCAGGTCCGAAAGGGCCGGGAACAGTCGGAGGACCGTTCATTAGTCAACTTCCCCGTGTTGGCTACCATGGGCATGCAGGTCCGGCTGAGGGTCGGACTCCTTGCTTCTGTTCCTGCCTGCCTGGCTCACCATGCCTGCTCAGCTCACCTCCCACGGTGTGGCCTTGGGCTCCTCCTGGGGTCCTGCCGTGGCCCAAGGGCTCACTTCCCGCCCGAGACGACCGTGCCCGCGCGCACTCGTAACAAGATGGGTGTCTATATTCCTCGGAGAGCTGGGGGGGGGGGAGTTGGGAGGGTGTGGGGGTGAGAAGGAGGGAGGGTGGGTAAGGGGTTTTCACAGGAGTAAATGGTTGATGCAGTGTTTACCTACTATATGTGGTTTAACAGTCTCTGTTTGGATGGTCAATGGTAGACAGGGGTGGATAAGTATATGCCTAACAATCTTTTGCAGTTGCTGCACACTAATTCCAGGTTGTCTTGATTAATATGGTGGGAATGCTTAAAATGATGTCCTGGAACGTTAAGGGGTTGAACACATATCATAAAAGGAAAAGATTATTACAGGACGCCATTAACGCCAAAGTAGATATACTATTTTGCCAAGAGACACACTTAAAAACAAGCATCACAAAATTTTCCTATACAGTACTTCGCAACAGCCACTAGCAAGAGCAAATATAGTGGGGTGGGAATTCTTTTCTCTAAAAATTTAACAGTGGACGTGCAATCTGTGATACAGGACCAGGAAGGTAGATATCTACTTCTTAAAATAAAAATAGGTACACAGGTATATACATTAGTGAATATATATGCTCCCAATTTTGGACAAGGATCCTTTGTAAATAGGGTATCTGCGGATAAGCAATAATGGGCAGAGGGATTGGTGATTGTGGGAGTGGATTATAATCTAACCTGTTACCCATACTTAGATAATAGTAGGAGAGCTGCAACCCATTCCAAGGCACATAGGAAATGTTTGAAAGCGTTTCTGCAAGACTGGAACCTAGTGGATATCTGGCGCCACCTACATGCTTCAGAATGAGATTTCACCTTTTACTCTCAGGCTCATGGGACATACTCTAGGATTGATATGTTCTTAGTAGATAAGGCTCTGGTTAATTATATACCAGATGCTAACATTGATGTGCTCACTTGGTCAGACCATGCCTCTATTAGGCTCACTTTGAAGGGTCTGCGAGACCAGGGAGGGGAGAGGTACTGGCGGCTCAATGAAAGTCTACTTGATGACACACAATATAAATTACAACTCAAAAAAGAGATGGAACAATATCTAGTGGAGAATGATACTGGGGATGTATCCCCCAATACCATCTGGGATTGTTTTAAAGCAGTAGCCAGAGGCAAGCTCATCTCTAGGGCAGCTTTTGTAAAAAAGGAGAGAGAGAGTCAAAGATTTAATATCTTCCGACAATTAGAAGCCTTGGAAATTAGGAATAAGCGGAGACCAGACCCTCTTCTACGATCACAATTGGAGAAGTTGAGTGCTGACCTGGACAAGCTAGATTTGGGGAATATCGCTTATCAATTGGATAAAGTGAAACAAGAATTCTATGAGGGTGGTAACAAGGCTACTGGCTCGCCGTCTCAAAGCTAGGCTGAGTCTTAACCAAATATTAAAAATAAAAAATGAGACAGGGGAAATAGTTTCTGAGAATGCCGCTGTCACAGAAAGGTTCACTCAGTTTTATCAAACATTGTACTACAGGAGAACAGATATCTCACAAGAGAAAATACAGGAATACTTAACAGATATTGTCCTACCACAGCTGTAGACCTCACAACAGGATATTTTAAATACTATAGAGACATCTCCGAACTTGAGGTTGCTCGAGCGATTCAGAGTTTGAAACTAGGCAAATCTCCCAGGGTGGACGGATACACAGTGGGGTTCTATAAGAAATTAACTAATATAATCACTAGACCTCTCACTAATGCTTTCAACAACCTTCTGAAGAACGGGCTAATCACTGAAGAGGCTAATAAAGTGGGGATTACGATTTTGGCAAAGCCAGGTAGGGATCCGAAGCAGTGTGGGTCTTACAGACCTATATCCCTGATAAATCTAGATCTAAAAATACTGGCCAAGGTGCTAGCTTAATTCACCTGGCTACCCATTTGATTCACCCGGATCAGTCAGGGTTTGTACCTAGTAGGCTTATTTATTTATTTATTTAACACTTTTATATACCGATATTCATGTAGAAAAATTACATATCACTTCGGTTTACAGAATAACAATAACAAGCATGTAAGAATGCTTTACATTAAACAAGGGATAAAAAACTTGGAGCAATGAAACTGGGATCAGAGAGAAACAAATAAATAATAATAGGCTCTTTCTTGGAACCGAAGATTAACTGGCTAAGGATCTAAATGCATAATAAGTTAACTTAGGGTTAGGGTAAAGGTACATAAATTAGAATTGATCAACTGTAGAGAAAGAAAGCTAACCTGAGAGCTGGACAGTTAGTGAGTAGGGTGATGTATAAGAAAGATCATCTGCATAAATGAAAAGCTTGTTCGAACAGCCAAGTTTTGAGTCTCTTTTTAAATGTAATTGGGCATTGTTCTAGCCGGAGGTCTGGAGGAAGAGAGTTCCATTGCACAGGGCCCGATGTGGATAGAGCACGTTTTCTTAAAGAAGTTTTGATGGGTGGGGTAACGAGGGTATTTCTATAAGTGGATCTCATCGGTCTGGAGGGTATATGTGGCTGGAACGGGATATTTAGCTCCAGTGGAATGAACTTGTGAATGGTTTTGTGTATGATCGTTAGAACTTTGTACATGATTCTAAACTTAATTGGGAGCCAATGCAGGTTCATTAGGATGGGAGTAATATGATCTCTTTTGTTGGTCTTAGTCAAAATCCTGGCTGAGGCGTTTTGCAGCATCTGTAAGGGTTTTATGGAGTTCGCTGGTAGGCCGAGTAGAAGTAGAAGTAGAAGTGAGTAGGCCGAGTAGAAGGTAGGCTTGCTGCAGATAATGTGAGAAGGGTAATAGGTTTGATTTGGTGGGGGCAACAGGCTAAAATCCCATTAGTTCTGCTTACGGTCGATGCCGAAAAGGCATTTGACATGATCCATTGGGACTTCCTGCTAGCTGTGTTAGAAAAGATGGGAATGGGAGAGAATGTTTCCACATGGATTAAAAGGCTCTATCAAAACCCTAATGCTTGCATTAAAGTCAATGGGGGCTATTCTAAAACTTTTAGGATTGTTTGCGGTACAAGACAAGGATGTCCTCTCTCGCTGCTCCTTTTCACTATCTACTTGGAGCCATTGGTGGCAGCTATCAGGGCTGAGCCAGCGGTTCAAGGGATGCGAGTGGGGGAGCAGGAATATAAACTCTCGATGTTTGCAGACAATATCCTATTTACCATAACAAATCCTGAGGAATCATTGGTGCCCCTGGTCCTCGAGTTAACTAGATTTAGTGCATTATCTGGATACCAACTAACAGCTCGATACTGTAAGGTGCGGTTGGAGATTAACTCGCTGTGGGCGCACAATTGGGATGCGTAAGGCGATCCTGCGATACAGTCTCCAGTTTCACGCGTCCTTAGCGCTTCTTGAAACTGACCCGTAACCTTTTCCGCACGCAGCATGTATATGATATGTAAATGAACGAATTAGCTATTTAATGAACAAATTAGCTATTCCCCTCCGATACTGTGACGCGCGCTCCGATTATCTCTTTTGTAACCTGCTATTTTGCCGCGTCCTTAACCTGTTAGTTTACGGCCTACCCTCTACCTGGTGTTAGTGTGGTGTTCGAACAGCTACGTACCGGACTGCACCATGGACGACCTCCATATATACTAACATTTGCAGTGTAAAGTTGTTACATATATATATATATATATATATATATAAATACCTTGTCACTTCCGAATCCCCCATCTCCAGACGGGCGGGCGGGCGTGCGGTCAGCGAGGCGGCGGCGGGGAGCCGGCGGGCGGGTGGGGTGGGCGCCTGTTCATCCAGGTGTTTGATCCAGGCGGCGGCGGGAGCTGGAGGGCGGGTGTGCGTGCGTTTGATCCAGGCGGTGGCGGGAGCGGGCACGCGTTTAATCCAGGTGGTGGCGGGAGCTGGCGGGCGGGTGGGCGCCCGTTTGATCCAGGCGGCGGCGGGAGCCGGCGGGCGGGCGGGCGCCCGTTTGATCCAGGCGGCGGCGGGAGCCGGCGGGCGGATGGGCGCGCGTTTGATCCAGGCGGCAGCGGGAGCCGGCGGGAGTGCATTCATCCAGGCGGAGGGAGCCGGCGGCGAAAGCGGCCTCCAGCAGCCCCCGCTGGCAGTGAATGAATACACGCCTGTGTGCGCCCGTGTGATTTTGGCGCTCAAGGCAGTCACATGTCGTGACGTCAAGCGTCGTGACGTCATGCCTTGAGTAAAAAATATTTTTTCTTCTCATTTTCATCGACGACTGTTGACGAAAATATGGCCACGGGATTTAAAAAATGTCCCAACTGTAATCGGACCATGTCCATTACAGATCCGCACGTCAAGTGTGTCCTTTGTTTAGGTCAAACACACGATGTAACATCTTGTCCAGAGTATGCTGAGATGACCGTGAAGGGTTGAATGGCCCAACAAGAGAAGATGGAACACTTATTCCACCTACAACTTTTGCCTTCCCCGTCGACGTCCACTCAATCATCTCCGGCCAGAGTATTGAAACGTTTAATCCTCAAAAAACATCATCTGGAAGGTTCGGGGGATCGTTCATCACCGACCCCATCCGTGGCATCGACGAGGTCAGCAGAGGAACATCGGCTGAAGCATCGCCATCTGCATCATCACCCATCGATACCAGGGGCGCTTCTCTCCCTAGAGAAATCGACTGCAAAATGGCCTCGTAGACAAGAAACACCAAGGCCTTTGATGCTGAGGCCTTCACCTCTCGATGCGCCAACCATCGAGCCCCCATAGAGCCCTGTGGAAGGACCAACACCTCCACCACCACCACGTGTAGCTGCTCTGCCTGCACCAGCTATCACGGAGGAATTGATAGATTTTATTCATCAAGTGGTGCTCAAAGCGTTGAAGGACCATCAACCATCGACGCCCTCGCCGACGTCGATACCGGTGCCCGCACCGATGCAGGTGCCCGCACAGATACCGGCGTTCCCGCCGATGCTGGTGCCTGCACTGATGCTGGTACCAATACCGAAGCCGCTACCTGCACCAGCACTGAAGCAGCCATCGACGCCGATGCCCCTACCATTGCCGATCCGGACCCAATGCCAGAACCAGTCCCGTCGATACCGACACCAGTGCCTGGGGCCCCAGGACAGCCGGATTAGCGTTGTTTCAACTGTTAATGAACAGATTTGACGCAATCATCGGTGCTCTACCACCGAAACCGATTCCAGCCAAACCACATGAAGAAGTTCCTGGATGGACCCCATTTGAGAATCCACAGTCAGGCCCTTCAGGGCCTTTTCAACCACCAAGGTCTTCTCCCACTTCTCCATGTCAAGAAGACCCATATGATTCCTGGGAAGACAAATATACCAATACTTCTTCTGAGAGTTTTATGTCTGACCTTTCTCCTCCGGAGGGAAGGAAGAAATCCCCACCGGAAGATTTATCCTTCACTAACTTTGTTAAGGATATGGCAGACACCATACCATTTACTTTGGTATCAGAAGAGGACACTAGACAGCAAACTTTGGAAGTCCTACAATTCTACAGTTCCTCCAAACTTTGGAAGTCCTACAGTTCCTCCAAAGGAAGTCTTGGCGATTCCTGTCCACGAAGTACTGTTGGAATTACAGCACAGACTCTGGGAGCATCCATGCTCAGTACCATCCATTAACAAAAGAGTGGACACTACTTATTTAGTTCAAAATGTCCCTGGATACCAAAAATCACAACTTCCACATCAGTTGTTGTTGAGTCTGCACAGAATAAGTCTAATAGAATAAGACCTCATTCCTCCACTCCTCTTGGGAAGGATCACAGATTCCTGGACTCTTTGGGCAGGAAAGTGTATAAGGGAGCCATGCTCAATTCAATAGCTATATATGACGCAATACCAGAGGAATCTGTGGAAACAGATGCAAGATCTCTCAAATTCCTTACCACAGCAGTACCAAGTAGAGATGTGCTTCGTTTTTTTCCACCGGGTCGTTTTTTGGCTCGGATACTTCGTGGTAAAATTCGGGTTTTCTCGTTTAGTTTTTCTGAAAAACGAAACGAGGAAACCCGAAACCGGGCCAAAAAACGAAGCGGGAAACGAAGCTTAAAAAAACCCCACCCCAAGCATTTAAAATAATTTTCGTACATACATACAAACTCCCCCCACCATCCCGATCCCTCCCCAAGACTTACGAACATCCCTGGTGGTCCAGCGGGGTCCCGGGTGCCATTTGTTCCTCCGTGCCCATGTGTGCCATTGCCAGCCTTGCTCAAAATGGTGCCGAATAGCCTCTGAACTACCATGTCGCAGGGGCTATCGGCGCCATTGGTCAGCCCCTGTCACATGGCCATCGGCGCCATCTTGTGCTCCTACCATGTGACAGGGGCTGACCAATGGCGCCGGTACCCCTGTCACATGGTAGTTCAGAGGCTATTCAGCACCATTTTGAGCAAGGCTGGCAATGGTGCACATGGGCACGGAGGAACAAATGGCACCCGGGACCCCGCTGGACCACCAGGGATGTTCGTAAGTCTTGGGGAGGGATCGGGATGGGGGGGGGGTTGTATTATAGTTAATCTAAATGTTTGGGGTGGTTTTTAATTTTTTTTTTTTAAATGTGCCCCTCTCCCCATGCAAACCCGAAAAACGAAATTTCCCCGAAGTTCGGGGAAAATCCTTTTCGGGTTTCGGGGCCCCCGAACCACTACGAATTAGGCAATTTCGTTGTAATTGCCTAATTCGTGATAAATGACTGCACATCTCTAGTACCAAGAAGCAGCTCAAGCTATAATACACAAAGGGCTTGAAGCTGGAAAACACGAGGTCCAAGCCGCTTACGACAATTTTGAAACTGCCTCCAGAGTAGCGACCTCGGGTATAAGTGCACGTCGCTGGGCATGGCTGAAGGCCTCGGACCTCAGGCCTGAGATCCAGGAAAAACTGGTTCATTTGCCATGGGTAGGTGACAACCTCTTTGGGTCAAAGGTACAGGATGCTGTGGCCCAGCTGAAAGAATATACGGAAACCTTGCACCAACTGTCGTCAGTTCCGCAAGATTCTGCTGCATCATCATCTCGCTGTCCACCAAGGAAGGAACTCGCAGACCTTTTTACAGGCAGAGGCGTTATTACCCTGCAGCATCAAGGGGCAGATCTTCTCGTCCACAGCAAAGATCTCAGCCCAGACAGCCTAGAGCTGCTAGGTCTCAACCTCCACTGCAGACGGGACCAGCTGCAGGCTTTTAAGGCCACCACAAGAGACCAAAGCCATCTTCACAACCCACAACCAGATTTACCAGTAGGAGGCTGAGTTTCCTCCTTTTACAACCATTGGGTACAGATAACAACAGACCAATGGGTACTCTCAATAATATCTCGAGGTTACCAACTCAATTTTCTCTCAATTCCAAGAGATTCTCCTCCAAGACCTCTTTCACTAAGCGAAAATCACATAATTCAACTGCAAGCAGAATTATCTACCCTTCTGAGAGCCAGAGCCGTAGAGCTGGTGCCCCGGACTCAGCAGGGCAGAGGATTTTACTCCCGTTATTTCCTCATTCCAAAGAAAATCGAAGGCCTACGTCCCATCCTAGACCTCAGAAATCTCAACAAATTTCTGAAGAAAGAAAAGTTCAGGATGGTTTCTCTAGGCACCATGCTTCCACTTTTTCAGACAGGAGATTGGCTTTGCTCTCTGGATCTACAAGATGCTTACGCTCACATTCCAATATTCCCTCCTCATCGCAAGTATCTGTGTTTTCTGGTGGGTCATCAGCATTTCCAGTACAGAGTACTACCATTCGGACTTGCCTCAGCTCCCAGAATATTCACAAAATGCCTGGCAGTAATAGCAGCACACTTACACAAGGAAAGTGTCCATGTCTTCCCTTATCTAGACGACTGGCTCATCAGAAGTCAATCTCAACAAGGAGCTCTGGCTTCTCTCAGTTGAAGAATTGCTCTACTTCACTCCATGGGCTTTCTCATCAATTATCAAAAGTCCCATCTCATTCCGTTTCACCTGCTTTAATTCACAGTGGAATGCATACAAAAGTTGACAAACTGGAGATTCTTGAAGGTGATGGTGGTGACTGGACAAGGCTGTAGGAGAGGGTGTGAAAGTTATCATATCATGGTCTGAGAGGGGAGGAACAGAGAAGAATTGAGGTGGATCAGTCTAAGAGATGGCAGTTGGAAGAAAGTACTAGGTCAAGGCAGTGGCCATGTTTGTAAGTAGGGGTGGTACAGCAGAGTTGGAGATCAAATGGGGAGGTTAAGACATAGATGTTTGAGGCATAAGAGTCAGAGGAGTCATCAGCGTGAGGTTAAAGTTTCCAAAAATAAGGGAATGGGAATATGGTTCAAGGAAGGAGGAAATCCAGAAATCAAAACTGGTGAGAAGAGGAGGGGGATTTATCAGGGGGGTCCATAAATGACAGTTACCCGTAGAGGCAGTGGAATAAATAGGTGGATGGATTGGGCCTTAAGAGAAGAAAAAGAGTGGGTTTGAGATTGAAGAAGGGTTAAAACCTACAGGAGGAGGAGAACAGCAATCCAGTACCACCACCACTACAGCCTCCATAACTGAAAGCAGCAACTGAAGCAGATTCTTCATGGCAAAGCAAGTCTCAGTTAAGGCAAGAATATGAAGAGTAGAAGAAACAGAGGTCATGAATGTAGACAAGCTTGTTGGAAATAGAATGGGCATTCTGTAGGTAGAATGATAAAGGAGGAGAAGAGGGGATAGGGATAAGATTGGAGGGATAACAGTTTTGTTAAGGGTGAAAGTTCCCTTGGAAGACCAGGATTGGGGTTGATATTCCCAGATGAGAGCAGTTGGAGGAACAGAAGATAACAGAGAAGAGAGGTAGAGGTATTATGATGACTACACAACAAGGATGAGATGCTGTCAGGGAAAGTGGAGATGGCTGGATGAAAGGAAGAAAACTTTGAAGTTCAAAAGCAGTGGACAGAGCAGAAGACAGAATGGCCGATGAGGTAAAGAATGTAGGGAATGGGGACTGTAGACTTGATGGTAGTGCTGGATTGCAGCAGAGAGAGTGATTGGGGTGGATTAGCATCAGAAAGTGTCGAGCCGGTAAACGGCACCTTTCCAGCAGGTGCTGATACAGTGGGGCAGCCCAACAGCATTGGGCACCTGTTCAGGCAATCTCTGTGTAAAAAAGACCAAAAAAATAGAAAAACTTCGCTTTGAAACCAAGAAAAAGAAATCGGATTACACAGTGAGGAAGAGCTCAGCCCCCCCTGACGTCATCTCAGCGTTGAGCCGGTAAACGGCGCCTTTCCAGCAGGCGACGCGCGCCGAAGGGGCGCGACAAAGGGGCACTCCCCTTTGTGCACCCCTTCGTGCAACCCTTTGTGCTCCGTCTATTTTAATTTTTGTAGTTTTTCTTTGTTAATTTACTTGTTTCTAAGTACTTAGTTTTAATCTTTGTTAATAATGCCTTGTTATAAATGTTTAATGTATTAGACTAAGGAAATATATTCCTGCATATTCTGTTTTAATGTAAACCGGTTTGATTTGTATTTGATGCAAGAATGTCGGTATATAAAAATAATAAATAAATAAATAAATAAATAAATAAATAAATAAATGTAATGAAGCCATAGGAAATAAAGAGAGGCAAAAATCTATTGCCTTGAGATAAACCTGTGGCATGCACCTTCTGGCCAGTTGGTGGAAACCCAAAGGGATTGGAGTATCATCTGAGATAGCTAGGAGAAGTATGCAGATGGGTTGCAACCTCCCCATTGCCTGGCCAACTGCTCACGGAGCATGAAGTGGGAGCAGCTCAGACCCAAGGTTTGTGACTTCCGGAGTCGACCAACAAAGCAGCTGGATGAAGTAAGCATATGGGCTGTACCCTACCAAATCTCCATAAAATAAAACTACTGTATGTAGGTGAAACTCATTCATATCACTGTGGCTATTCTAAAAACCGGAACTAATTAGAGGCTTGTGAGGATTGATGTCTGGCATTTCTGTTCTAGAGATTACAAACAAGTGATACAAGTTGTGCCCTCTCTTCCCATTTTATCTGCTCTCGGGCAAAGAAATGAGAATCTCAAAATTGCCTCAAATTTAACTCTGCAGCACATTGAACATCTTACCTCAAAATTTAATTGTGAAACTAGAGAGATTTCAAAGCTGATATTAAGTGACTGCTGCTTAATTATGTAAATATACCTGAAGCCTTTTCTATATGAGTAACTTCTCCTCTCCTCATTTCAAATTCTGTGGCTCTACTAATCTTCTGTCTTAAGCATGATTAACAGAACTTTTTTTAATTTTTGCCAAAGTAGGGCTAATCTGTTTTTTTTTTTACTTTTTCTTACAGTGTAAAGGGTGCAGATGCAGGCAATGGAATCAGAGTGTTTATACCAGATATTGGGATGTTCATTGCTAGCTTAACAACATGGCTGGTCTGCAGGAACATTGTCCAGAATCCAATCACAGAAGAAGCAGCACAGTACAACACGCAGTTTGAAAATGAAGAACTGGTATATAAATATTTATATTTTAATTCCTTTTGCAGATGTTTTTATTTTTAATCCTTTTTTGGTCATATTTATTATATATAATTCTATATTATACAGATGGTTATAAAAATATAAACTCCTTAAATCAAAGGGGAATTGGATTCAAACAATACAAAATTTATTAGAAGGCACAGCTTGCCAGAATTATAATCCATGAATTACAAGTGCAGATGAAATCATTTTTATTTTCAGTTTGTGTTAAATATACCAAGGAAATGATGGATTCTTGCCATATTTCGATTCCCCCAAATTCTGAGTATGCTCTACTCTCTCTCCACCACTGTTTTTGTGTAGTTGTCAGTAAGGAAGGTCAGGTAAAGTGCTATGTCCAATATGAATTGGGAACGAGCTATATGCAGGGAAATGGTTATCAAAAAAATGGTATGCAAAAAAAAAAAGGTAGTGAAATAAAAAAAATGCATTTAAAGCTAGAAAAAAAATAGACATTGTATGAGAAAATGGAGATAGAAGTGAGAGTTAGGAGCAGGAGACAAGAAGTCAGACTTGCACAAATTATTACATTGAGCTTGCCACAAGTGGGACTCAAGCCCCCATTCCAGGCAAACTATATATTAGGGATGTGAATCATTTTTTGACGATTTAAAATATTGTCCGATATATTTTAAATCGTCAAAAAATCGTTAGGGCCACGATACAATACCAATTCCCGCGATTTATCGTTAAAAAATCGTAAATCGGGGGAAGGGGGAGGGCAGGAAAACCGGCACACTAAAACCCCCTAAAACCCACCCCCGACCCTTTAAATTAAATCCCCCACCCTCCAACCCCCCCCCCCAATGCTTTAAATTACCTGGGGATCTGGCGGTGGTCCAGAACGGCAGCGGTCCGGAACGGCCCCCTCAATAGAATCGTGTTGCCTTCAGCCGGCGCCATTTTTCAAAATGGCCGCCGCAAAATGGCGGCGGCCATAGACAAAAACGATTCGACACAGGAGGTCGTTCCGGACCCCCGCTGGACTTTTGGCAAGTCTTGTGGGGGTCAGGAGGCCCCCCCAAGCTGGCCAAAATTTTCCTGGGAGTCCAGCGGGGTTCCGGGAGCGATTTCTTGCCGCGAATCGTTTTCGTACGGAAAATGGCGCCGGCAGGAGATCGACTGCATGAGGTCGTTCAGCAGCGGTCCGGAACCCCCGCTGAACGACCTCCTGCAGTCGATCTCCTGCCGGCGCCATTTTCCGTACGAAATCGATTCGCGGCAAGAAATCGCTCCCGGAACCCCGCTGGACTCCCAGGAAAATTTTGGCCAGCTTGGGGGGGCCTCCTGACCCCCACAACACTTGCCAAAAGTCCAGCGGGGGTCCGGAACGACCTCCTGCGTCGAATCGTTTTTGTCTATGGCCGCCGCCATTTTGCGGCGGCCATTTTGAAAAATGGCGCCGGCTGAAGACAACACGATTCTATTGAGGGGGCCGTTCCGGACCGCCGCCGTTCTGGACCACCACCGGATCCCCAGGTAATTTAAAGCATTGGGGGGGGGGGTTCGGGAGGGTGGGGGATTTAATTTAAAGGGTCGGGGTGGGTTTTAGGGGGGTTTAGTGTGCCGGCTCATGATTTTAATGATTTTTCACGATAGTTTACACACCCAAACGGCAACAATACGATTCCCTCCCCCTCCCAGCCGAAATCGATCGTTAAGACGATCGAGGACACGATTCACATCTCTACTATATATATTTCCAGCAAATTAATACTATAGGTTGTTCTGAAAACAACCATCAACATTATGATGACTATTGCAACAATTATAATCTCTTGCTAACCAGGGCCAGTGCAAGGGTATTTGGCACCCTAGGCAAACCTTACAGTCTGGCGCCCCCTCCCCATACACAATTTTAAATTATGCATTTATAACATTTTACATGAAAAATGACATTCTGAGGTAAAATTAATATACAAGTTGTTGTGATAATTTCATGCACTGTTGTGATGCCATCAAGAAAACTGCATCTTGGAATTCATATGGCATCATACCTATTATGATATATTTCCGCATGGTCCTCCCGTATCAACACAGTACTATCTGCCAACACTCAAAGAATAACAACCCTACCTATGAAAAAGAATACCACAAATATTACACCAGAATCTAAAATATCAATACACCTCCTATCAGGAAAACAGAACAGGCTAAGCAACTACAGATCCCTACAGAGAAACCACATGCTAAAAGAATGCTTCATCTCAGTCTTTGTATGCGGAACACAAACTCTCACCAAATACAGAATAAAACCACATAAAGTATAAATAGAAATGTACAGACAAAATCTAAACTGTAAAATGTATCACGCCAGACTCTATACAGTGCAACAATGGAAAAACAAAAATGTCACCATTCCTTGTGAAACAAATCAATAAAATAAAGATATATAAATCATTAATCATAATTATAAAATCATACAAATAAAATAATTTCAAAACAGCTGATGAATAGAATATCCAATAATTAAAGATGCATGCAAATTTTGAAAGCTTTACCAAACACCTATAAAATATTTCAAACAGCAGACACATCACATACTACCCAATAATTAAAATGGTAGTCAATCAAGAAAAATGAACTTTAAAAGCCACCTTTACTTACCCTCTTCAGCAGTTCTCCTACTCCTTTCCCTTGCAGGCCATACTAGAAGCAGCAGTAGCTGCTGAAGCTGTCCTCACAGACCTCTTCCTTAGGGACCACAACCAGTCTCTTCTCTTTCTCACACACATACCAGTCACACCCTCAGGACCAGTTTCTGTCTCTCACACACCAATCTCTCCCCAACCAGTCTCTCTCTCTCACACACACACAAACACACCAGTCATCTCCCTGATCAGCCGTTCTCACACATACACACGTCACCTCTCTGGCCAGACTCTCTCAATCACACAATGCTTTCGCTCCCTCTTACACACAAGATTTCAATCACACACATTCTCTCTCTATTTCACTTACACACAAGCTCTCAATCACACACATGTTCTATCTCACTTACAAACAGGCTGAATCACACACATATGCCCTCTCTCACAGCCACAAGCCAGCAAAAAACATGCTCCATCTCTCTTGCACACACACATTGACACACAGAAGCACTCTCCCTGTCTCACATACACATTACATTCTCACAGAAGCACCTTGCTTTCAAACTTCCAGCATTTTTCACTTTTACTAAAAGTGAAAGGGATGATCCCAATCATTAAATAAGAAAACCACATTCCTATCAGAAGGCGAAATGACACCCTTCCTTCAGGTTCTGTCCTCCCAAGGGACAGCCACCCACACCGTACAGCTTCTCTTGTTTTACACTTTCATGCAATAAAGCAAGTGTCTTTCTTCAAACTATCACTCGTATGATTATTCGTGTGGGAGATATGGAACCAAAAGACATCCTTAGTCAGCTTCCCTTTTAAAGGGGAAGATTCCAGTCTTAGGGCCTCATTTTCCAATATTGCAGTGGTAACACATGAGGGGGTGTGTCCCATGCAAAGAAGGCATTTTTCATGCAGCAGGGAAACATTGTGGAGAGAGAGAGAGAGAGAGAGAGAGAGAGAGAGAGAGAGAGAGAGCGCACCTTGCTATAGTGCCTATGCCCTAGACAGGTATTTGTATCCCTATGGGAGGGCCACCTAGTAACTCGAGGTGGGGATTAGGTATGAGCGTAGGGGGTTGGGGGCCACTTTCACGTTCAACATGAGACGTACGGAAAGAACAGTGGTCTCTAGTGAAGATTTGCTGGCCGTCGGAGTGAGGAAACTCACTCCAAGAAGAGATTTGGGCAACGTTCTCTCCACCTAGCTTGTTGTTGCCCAGGTAGAGTGTCCATCAAGCTAGGTGGAGAGAACGTTGCCCAAATCTCTTCTTGGAGTGAGATTCCTCACTCCGACGGCCAGCAAATCTTCACTAGAGACCACTGTTCTTTCCGTACGTCTCATGTTGAACGTGAAAGTGGCCCCCAACCCCCTACATTCATACCTAATCCCCACCTCGAGTTACTAGGTGGCCCTCCCATAGGGATACAAATACCTGTTTCAGGGCACACGATAACTGTTTCCCGTTTTACATATGCTCCGCCCCAACTCCGCCCCCTGAATATAAAATTACGAATTTGCATTCGCAAATCGCGTTAACGGCTGTTAGCGCAATTTGCGAATTTATCTCCCGCGATAACACCTTGGAAAATGAACCCCTTAGTCATTTAAACATATACATTTTCTAAAGGCTTAAAAAAAATAGCAAAACCGTTTCAGATTGGAACTATTCTAGTCTTCATGCTTAAATTATGCTTAAAAAAAACCCAACCCCCCCCACCTGCCATCAGTATCTTAAATTTGTGATTTTGCTGAGATGAACATTTTAAAAACTTTAATTTTTTTTTTGCTTTAGTATTTGTCTCTACCCACTTTAAGTTAAATTTTATTTTCCAGAAGAGGGATGCCTAAAATTTAGTAATTTTATCTTTCATCCAACTTTTCAAGAGTTCAGGTATATGTATTATCATATTTCATTTTTTTAAACTGGCAGATTCCTTTCTCACATACACACACACTCATAGAAAGAGGATCGGTGCCGAGACTTAGGGGGCGCCGCGGCAGGCAGGCAGCCAGCTCCTGACTCGCCCTGCCTCCCCGCCAGTGTCACCCTCCCGACACCCCCCTAAGTGGTCCAGCGGAGGTCCTGGGAGTGATCTGCCGCTCCCGGGGCCTCAGCTGCCACTAAGCACAATGGCACCGGTGGCCTTCAGCCCCTACCATGTGACAGGGGCTACCGGTGCCATTGGTTGACCCCTGTCACATGATAGGGGCTGAAGTAACCGGCGCCATTTTGCTTAGTGGCAGCCGAGGCCCTGGGAGCGGCAGATCGCTCCCGGGACCTCCGCTGGACCACTACGGGGGGGGGGGGGGGTCAGGAGGGTGACACTCGAGGGGAGGCAGGGCGAGTCGGGAGCTGGCTGCCTGCTGCGGCGCCCCCTAAATCTCGGCGCTTGGTCTCCATCTAGGCGAGTCGAAGGCAGGCAGAATTTTGAAAGGGCACTTTTTGACCTTTCAAAATTCTACTGCCTGCCACGGCGCCCCCTAAGTCTCGGTGCCCTAGGCACAGACCTAGCTCGCCTAGTGGTTCTGCCGGCCCTGTTTGTCCACGTGATAAAAATTAACCTTGTGCTGAATGACAGCTGCTGAACTATCAGAGGCTACATTAAATTTACTAATCTTAACAGTTTTCATCCTTGCTAGAATAGCACCATCAACCATCAGAAGAGCCATGTCAGCCAAACAAAGAGGAATCGGCAAACAGAGAACACTAGACACCCCCCACCCCCCTTTTTTTTTTTTTGCAAACCTGCCTAATTTCAAAGAGTGACAGAAAATAACTCAAGAAGAAAATAAAAAATCTCTTCATTTTTGTGCTTTGCTCTGACTCTTTTTTGCAGTGTAGTTGATCTTTTCCCAGATTTGACTTTGAACTGGTGAGTTTTACTAATGTGCCACTCAGTTTGAAAGAGCTGTTTCATAAGAGAAGAAATGGTTTGTTCTTTATGTGTAGACAGAAATGAAAAGCATGCTGCAAGTGCAATCACTGATTACTGTTTCTGTCTTGTTGCCTTTCCATAATATTGCATAAAAACACTAGCTTGGAATATTAAACAAATAGAAAATGGATCCGAGTGAAGAAAACAGGATACAATGTAAACACTGGGAAGTTAGATGCAAAGGGGTAGATTTTTTAAAAAAGCGCGTTCGCGTACTTTTGTTGGCGCACCAGGAGCAAACAAAAGTACGCTGGATTTTATAAGATACGCGCGTAGCCGCGCGTATCTTATAAAATCCTGGATCGGCATGCGCAAGGCTGCCGATTTTGGGCAGCCGGTGCGCGCCAAGCCGCGCAGCCTGCCTCCGTTCCCTCCGAGGTGGCTCCGAAATCGGAGCCGCCTCGGAGGGAACTTTCTTTCGCCCTCCCCTCACCTTCCCCTCCCTTCCCCTACCTAACCCACCCCCCCCGGCCCTATCTAAACCCCCCCCTACCTTTATCCATGGATTTACGCCTCCCGGAGGGAGACTTAAATCCACGTGCGCCAGCGGGCTGCTGGCACGCTGAGACCCGACCCGGGGGCGGTTCCGGAGGGTGCGGCCACGACCCTAGAACGCCCCGGGCCAAAACCACGCCCCCGGGCCCGCCCCTGAAACGCCGCGTCCCGCCCCCAAAATGCCGCGTCGTTCGGCCCCGCCCCCGACACGCCCCCTTCAGAAAACCCCGGGACCTACGCGCGTCCCAGGGCTCTGCGCGCGCCGGTGGCCTATGCAAAATAGGCGCGCCGGCGCGCAAGGCCCTGCTCGCGTAAATCCGCCCGGATTTACGCGAGCAGGGCTTTTAAAATCCGCCCCAAAGTATTGATAAGGAAGGCAAAGACAGAATTTGAATAGAAACTTAGCATGAAAGCAAAAATGCATAATAAAAACATTTTGTGGTGCATTAAAAAAAGAAAGCTTGTGAGGGAGTCAATTGAATCATTAAATGATTGAAGGGTAAAAGGGACACTAAGGGAGAACAAGGCCATAGAGGAGAGACTAAATTAATTCTTTGCTTTGGCCTTTACTGAACATGATGTAAGGGAGATACCCATGTCAGAAAAGATATTTAAAGATGACAATTCAGGAACTGAAACAAATCTCAGTGAACCTGAAAGGCAAATTAACACGCTAAAGAGTAACAAATCATAGTCCTGAGGGAATTCTGTGCTACTATGGAGGGGAGAATTTGCACAAAATTCCCCTCCTGCACAGAATTTCAATTTTCTGAGCAGAATTTGGAGCAGGCCCGGCGTGCTGCGAATGGAGCCCCTCTCATTCATGGTGAAGAAGGAAGCAGCAGGCCCCCAGAGCTTGCTGCATTGTGACGAAGAGTGTGCAGGTCCCGACAGCCGCGAGCAGAGCCCATCCCACTCACAGCAAAGATGGAGCAGGCCCCGGTGAGAGTGAGTCTGTGTGTAGAGGTTGTTTGTGTGAGAGACTGAGAGGCTGTGTGAGTATGTATGTGTGAGAGAGAGCATGTGTGAGGGGTGTATGTGTGTGCCAGAGATATGGAGTCTATGTGAGGAGATTGTGAAGGAGTGTGTATATATGTGAGAGATTGGGAACTGATGTGCATGAAAAAAAGGATAGTGTGTATGTGAGGGAGTGAGGCTGCTTGTTTGTACGAGGGAGCCTGTGTGAAGAGATGTGTGTATGTGTGTGAGAGAGAGGGAACCTTTGTGAAGGAGTGTGTGTGTGTGTGTGTGTGTTTGAGAGAGAGAGAGAGAGATGGTATGTGTATATGAGAGAGAGGGAGCAAGTGTGCAGAGGTGTGTGGAGAGAGAGAGAGAGATAGCCTGTTTGAGAGTGTAGACATGAGAGAGAAGGGGAGCCTATATGGGTGTGTGTGCAAGAGAGAGAGGGAGTTTATGCGAATGAAAGGGAGCCTGCATGAGGGGATGTCTATGTTCACGAGAGAGAGAAAGCCTATGTGTGTGTGAGTGAGAGAGAGGGACAGAGGAAGCTCATGTGGGGGGCAGTACTGAGAGAGGGGTGAAACTCTGGAAGTGGAAATAGAATGGAAAGGATTGAGCCAAGTGGTGAAAGGGAGAAATAGTGGAGAGTGGAGGAAATGGGGGGCCTGAGAAGGCACAGTGAAAGGATACTGGCCAGGAGAGGGTAGAAGGGACTCTCTTACAATGTACTTTGTTATATTTAAGGAAGGATGTGAACCCTGGGCTGAGATGAGAGTTGTCTCCGCCCATAGGGAGGAGCCCTGTGAGCCTCACCGTCAGCAGGCGCAGTCTCAGTGGCGTGGGACACAGCTAGAAGTGGAGACTTTATTATATTGGAGAGAAAAAATAATGTCCACAGAATGCAGACTAGGCAGTACAGTACTGGGCAATGGGAATTTCCCAGAGTGAGTCACAGCTGAGAAGATCTGGTGGTGACCCGTGGAGTGGGGTATGCCGTGAATCCCCACTGATGAGTGTAGGCACCTTCAGTAATACGGATCCGGTAGTGACCCGTGGAGCGGGGTATGCCAAGGATGTCCGTACAGTAGATGTTGAAGAACTGGCAGCGGTACCTGAACCCGGAAGTGGCACCTGTAGATGATGTTGAGATATTCTGTAGAGCAGTAAAACTGAATGACGGGGAGGTGAGAGGCTGCATTGCCGGGAGCAAATTAGAGCTTGCCGTTCCCTGACCCTGCCTCTGACATCATCAACGGGGACCAGAGGGGCCATAAAAGCGGCCCTAGAGCGGTGCATGCCACCGCCGGTGCGTCGCCAAAGCCGCACGTGCCAAAGGGGCGCGCGCGGCTGTGTCTGAGAAAATTACCATCAGGAGATTAACATCATTTTATTATTGTAGGGAGAATTAAGAACTTCTACTAAAAGCAAGGCCCTTCTCTCGGTAGGATTAAGAGACTTAAATTTGCAATGTGTTAACAGTGTCTGCTTTGTCCATGTTTCCTTTGAAATTTTTCTGATGTAATAAGAAATTCCCCCTACAAGAAAAGGGAAAGTTAGAGTATATCCCTCTACTCCTACAATCCCTTTAGGACAGCGTACTATACCGCAGTACACTGTTAGTTATCCTCATATGGAAGGGACAAATCTCCCCGTAGTTGAGACTGAAGAAGGAGCCTCCGCCTCATCTGGGGATGTCACCTTAAATCCCCCAGTCCTGAGGAAAATTACATCTACATCCTCACAAATTACCCCAGAAACGGTTTTGGTAACTAACAAACCTACAGGTTCAGATGAGTTTTCAGAGGGTGAAACCGGAGACCTTGTGAGGGTAACTTCAGCGATGAGTCAGGAGAATAATATTAATGCGGCATTAGTTTTTTCCTCTCAAATTGACCCAGAGAATTTGTTTCCTAAGCCTGCTATTGTGACATTAGACTCCCTATGGAGGCTTGTGGCACAGCTTGGGTCTGATGTGAAAAAATGTTCTCAACAAATAACAACATGTGTTCAGAAGGTGGATAATATTTCCCTAGAATATAGTACAAAATGGGAAGAACAGAGTACTCGAATTCAAGGGTTGGAAGATAGTACAAAACATTGGCTAGAAGTACAATCCACGATTATAAAAGAACAACAGCTGTTAAACAGAAGAATAGAATATTTAGACAATCGCCTAAGACGACTTAATCTTAGGCTTCTAAATTTCCCCAAGATTGTTGGAGAAAAGCCCAGAGTCACATTAAAAAGGTATTTTTCTGAAATCTTGAAAATTCCATTAGAAAAGATGCCATCATTTAATAGAGTCTATTTCTTGCCATTTCGAAATGTGAGGGGAAGCAATGAAGATCAACATCAATCGGATTTACAAAATCTAACACAATTTTTAGAGTCCTCCACAGTAGAGATTATAGAAAGAGCTACCCTATTGATTTCTTTTGTATATGAACCAGATCTTAGCTATGTTATGCGTTGCTATTTTCAAAATTTAAAGGTAAATTTTCATGGTTATTTCATACAGATTTTCCCAGTCCTAGCTAAATCCACACAGGAGAGGAGGAAAGGTTTCCTGTCATTACGACAAGAAGCCCAATCATTAGGACCAACATTTCAGTTAAAGTTTCCTTGCAAATGTATTCTGAAATTAAATAATGAAATTTAAATATATTTTCTCCCCGAACATTTAAAAATATTTTTAGATTCTCGAAAATGTTTGCTTCTTGCCTCCTCTCCTCAAGTAAGCCCCATATCCCAGGAGTAATTAGATAGTAGGATAACATCATGTAAATGCTATTACCATGTGAAATTATTTTCCTTTTAATGCTCCTTAATTTGGTCTCTTTAATACTTAAAGTTGTGGTCTAGGTGAAAAGGATAAATTTTTCTTTGATATGTTATCTTCTGATTTTGTATGTTTCCTATGTTTCTGAACAAAGTAAATGTTACTTTGTAATTTTGTGAAAATTCTAAACAATAAAAAAAAAAAAAAAGCTGAATGACTTCCACTGAAGAAACATGGTAGTGGCCCAAGGTCGAGGTACACCGCATGGAATCACAAAGGCTATCTGTAGTAGAAGTCTGTAGAGGTACTCACAACAGATGGTTCCTGGAGAGAGTTAGAGATTTGAGGGACAGATCTAGTAGCAGTCAGGCAGGAAGGCCCTCCAAGAAGCGGATAGCCGGGAACGCTGGGGAGCCCCCGAGACAGGTACTCAGAGCGTCCAGATGCCAAGACCGAATCAGGAACAGGAAATCCTTGAGAGTGGAGAGATCAGCAAGACGGAACTCCTTGCTAACTCGAGGAAGGAAAGGGCAGGCCCGATTAAATACACTAGCGGGTTGACGTCATCAGGTGGGGACGCCCCCGAAGTTTCCGCCATGACGTGCTCAAATGAGGCCCTTGTGCCTACGAGCGCGTCTTGGTAACTCTGGGTCCAAGATGGTGGCCGGCAGCGCCCACGCTGTCCCGGGAATGCCGGCGAGGTCGGCGGGGACTGGCAGAGACTGCCGTTCTTCCCAGACTTGATGGAGCGGGGAAAAAAGAGGTGAGCATGAGAGGTCACAGCCGTCTGCGACCGACAGGCGTAACATACTTCTAGGGAAATTCTGCTCAAAATATTTAAAACTCTGCAACTTTAAGTAATAATTTTTTTCTATGTTACATTTGAAATTAATTACTTAAAGACTGTCATGTATATTATGTTATTTTGAACAATATAAAGATTGCAGAATTTTGCAGAATTTTCTATTTTTGTGTGCAGAATTTTCAATTCTTTTTGCACAGAATTACCCCAAGAGTAAAATAATCCGTACAAGATGGTCTACATCCCTAATTGCTGAAAGAACTGAAAAATGAAATTGCAGACCTACTATTACTAATTTGTAAAAAAAAATAAAATTTCAGCAACAGTACCTGAAGATTGGAGGATAGCCAAGGAAGTGTCAGTTTTTTAAAAGGGTTTTAGAACATCACAGAGCAGTGAGCCTGATGTTGGTCCTGGGCAAAATGGTAGAAATTAATTTAGAGAACAAAATTAAGAACATAAGACATTTCATGCTGAGTCAGAACAAAGGTCCATCAAGCCCAGTATTCCTTTTCCAACAATGGCCAATCCAGGTCACAAGTACCTGGCAGCAGAGCCGTAGCTAGCTTATGGCCAATATGGCCATAGACATAGGCACCAAACACCATGGAGCGCCAAACACAATGTGATTTACAAGATGCCTTCCCTTCTCCCGATTAAACCTTGGTCCACTAGAGCTGTGCCACAGCCGGGAGAAGATGAACTGTTCAGACTGCTCATGGTATCCCCCCTGCCTTTAGCGTTCACTTTGAAGAGGGAGATGGGAAAATGCCATCAGAACATAGAAACACAGAAACATAGAAATGACAGCAGAAAAAGACCAATTGGCCCATCCAGTCTGCCCAGCAAGCTCCCACATTTATTTTCCCATACTTATCTGTTTCACCAACCACCAAGTTCAGGGCCCTTGTTGGTAACTGTTTGATTCAAATTTCCTGCCATCCCCTGCCGTTGATGCAGAGAGAAATGTTGGAGTTGCATCAAAGGTGAGCATAAGGCTTAATGGTTAAGGGTAGTAACCGCCACATGAGCAAGTTACCCCGATGCTTGTTTATCCAGACTGCACAGATCAATGCCTTGTTGGATGTTGTCTGAATGTAAATCCTCTTTTCCACATTTCTCCCTGTCGTTGAAGCAGAAAGCAACGCTGTATATGCATTCAAAGTGAAGTATCAGGCTTAATTGGTTCTGGGTAGTAACCACTGCAATAAGCAAGCTACCCCCAGTAGTGTTGGGAGAAAGAACCTGTAAGGGGAATGTGGGTACAATGTAAGCTTGTGAGTTTAATGGGAAGCTTTCTTCTTCCTTGTATCTAGCAAGACCAACAGAAGAGACCATATTACCCCCATCCTGCGGAATCTCCACTGGCTCCCAATCAAATTCAGAATTTTATACAAAACTTTAACAATCATCCACAAAGCCATTCATAACATCACCCCTCTGGTACTCAAGATACCACTTCGGCCACGTATTCCCGCTAGACCAGTGAGATCAGCATATAGAGACACCCTCCATGCCCCCCTCATCAATACATCAGTAAGAAAGAGAGCACTCTCTACATCTGGTTCAACTCAATGGAACTCTCTCCCACCAGATCTCCGGCTCGAAAGATGCACAATTACATTTAAAAAAAAGACTCAAAACCTGGCTGTTCACCCAAGCCTTCTCTCGCTCAAAAGAACAGTAAAGTCTTTTTATACCTCAGAGTCCGCTATGTTGCTCGCCACTAGAGCAACATATCTAGCTTACTGCGTTAAGCAGTAAATCTCTTCCAGTTACACCCATGTTACCCCCTTGTTACCACCAGTTACCCCCATGTTAATCCCCCATGCTTAACCATGTTACTTGTTCCAAGTTAGCTCATCCTTGTTTTAATGTAATGCATTCTCTTGCACAGACTTGTTGTTATAATGTAAACCGACGTGATTTGTAACTTGTTACAAGAATATCGGTATATAAGAGTCCTAAATAAACAAATAATAGTGGTCTGAGTCCAGCAAGGCCATGGCTCCAGGAGATGCAGAATATAATCCTGGGCAGTGCTATTGAGTCACCTTGGTGGAATGCATGTTAAGTGTGGGAACTCAAGGTAACAGAGAAGAAGATATAAAAGTGTGACAGGGTTATGCCAGTCACTAATAACATCCCTATGTATTTTTAGTAAGGAAATAGGAGGGGTTTTGGTGTATGCGGTTCCTCCCATTGTTTTAATCCCTCCTTTTTGTGGGAGATTTGTGTGGGGTATAAATGTCCCCATGAGCATGCTCATTCTTTAATGGGTTGGTGGATTGGAGAAGCTGAAGATCATCCTTGGATGTTAAGCAAGTAGGTTGGAGAGCATTCAAGCAAGTGTTCTGGAGGAATGAGAGTTGAAGACTTTTGGCAAGATTGACTAGTGCCAGAGGGAAGGGAATACCCCCAGTATCCCAAAGGACTGGATAAAAGATCTTTTTGTCCAGGAACCAGTCAGTCAATAGCATGGGTGAAGATAAAAGAAATGTGAAGATTTTTGAGAGTTTGGATTATAGTTGCTGCTTTTAACTTGTTGAGACCCACATTTTGGGGATTTTTCTATATTTCTACCTTTTGTACTTGGGGAATACTTTTTCCAACTTGCCAGCCATGCTGGAACTACACTTTAGTTATCCCACCCTCACTGGTGAGGATATATTTTCTGTGGGTGAAGGTGCAAGAAATAGAAGAGAAGTGAGAAGATCTAGAATGGACAAGGAAACCATCTGTTTTATTTTGATAATTTGTTTGATGCTGGTTTTGACTTTTATGACTTTGGCCTGGATATTTTTCTTTAAGATGCTCTAAGAACTTTATTTTGAACATCACTTTTGGATTTGATTTTTTCCTTTTGTAACCAGTGCAGGGACTGAATGGAGGGACACTGTTGCTGCTATTAATGCTGGAAGAATCCTGAGAAATTGGTGATTTTTATGTTTTCCTCCATCGATAACCCCAAAATTGTGAAATAAAGCTTTGTTTGAAGATACCTTTTGGAATGAGACCCTTCTTATTCCCAGTATATAGATTTGACGGAGGCCATTAGGAAACAATCGGGGTTCAGGGGAGGAGGGAGGTTAAAGAAGAGAAAGAGTCATTTGGTGGAGCCTTTCCTGTCCAGAATGGTAAATACCGTCCTTGCCTCTGAGCCATGTCAACTAGACCAGGGGTGGCCAAATCTGGTCCTTGAGAGCCACAAACAAGCCAAGATTACAGGCTATCCACAATGCATATGCATGAGATAGATTTGCTTGCACTGCCTCCAATTATATGCAAATCTATCTCATATGTATTCATTGAGGATATCCTGAAAACCAGGTGGGTTTGTGGCTCTTAAGGACTAGAGTTGGCCACCCCTGCACTAGACTATCTGTTTGACCATGTTTGGTCCTTTATCATTTTTTGTGCCCAATAGGGAGTTACACTTATTACTATTAGAGTTGTTTTTCAAGTCAACATACTCTTCTTTGCTTATCCTCTTCTAATTCTTCTTTTTGTTCTGTTCCTGTGGAGTAGGGGCTTTTAAGTGTATGAGAGGATATTTTAAAAAAGCATCGTGGTGACTGAACTAGGGAATTGTGTTGTTATCTTTTTGCCTTTTGTTTACACTGAAATCACAGCTTGAGATGCTTTTTGAGCTCCCCTGCTTTATTCCAGATGGTAGTACAATGTCTAAAAAGATATATATCGATGCTTTTTACATATTGCAAATAAGCATTAATTTAGAGTGGAGGAGTAGCTTAGTGGTTAGAGCAGTGGGCTGGAGACCAAGGTTTGAGTCCCACTGTTGCTCCTTGTGACTTTGGGCAAGTCACTTTACCCTCCATTGCCTCAGGTACAAATTTAGGGGTAGATTTCCAAAGGGTTACGTGCATAACCCCTGAAAACCTACTCCTGTGTGCCAAGCCTAAGCCCTGGGATGTGTGTATGTCCTGGGGCTTCCAAAAATGGGTGGTCTGGGGGTGGGGCTGAATCCTCCAGTGAGATAAGGTAGGGGGAGATTTAGGTAGGGCTGGGGGGTGGGTTAGATAGGGGAAGGGAGGGAAGGGTGGTGGAAAAAAACTTCCCTCCAAGGCTTCTCTGATTTCGGAGTGGCCTTGGAGGGAACATGGAAAGCCAATGGGGCTCAACATGCACATGTGTGTACCAAGCATGGATTTTATAACATGCGTGCAGCAGCGCGCACATGTTATAAAATCGGGCGTAGATTTCAAGATCTGGCCCTTAGTTTGTAAGCCCTCCGGGGATAGAGAAATACCTACAGTACCTGAATATAATCCACTTTGAAGTGCTGAAAAAAAAAAGTATGAAAAGTGGAATATAAATAAATGAAATATTGTAAATGAAAAAGACAAAGAAGCTGACACCTCTATATAGACTAACTGATTTATTGAGGCATGAGTTTTTAAGGACAATAATCTGTCCTCAATAGCTCATGCCTTATTAAATCATTTAGTCTGTAAGATGAAGCCAGCTATAGACTATCACAGCTAATCCTCTGAAAGTTCACATATTAATGTGAAACAAACATATTATACACTGGAGAGCAGGGGCTTGTCTCAAAACCTGTGTAAAGTGGGGACATTTCGCTTTTCAAAGGTGGGATGCAAATATTTTTATTTGCTCAATGTGGTAAATGCATTTTTCCAAAAAGTTTCCAAGTGCAAACAATGGTAAATTGAGCCTCACTTCTTAAACTGACTGAAACCGGAGCTTTATAGCATAATACAGCTTTCTAGTGGGAACAATAAATATTAAGAACATATGATAATGCTGCATAAACAAAATCATCTTGTGGTGCAAGAATAGTTTTAAAATTGGATTCATGCTGTGTGCTAGTGTTGCAGATATATTATTGGAACTTCCAGCACATTAATATTTTTAGTACAGCAGATGAAACATTTAAGTGCTGGATGTAAATAAACCAGCCCAAAGAGACTTAATGGAGATTCTGGCCTTGGTCATGTTTGTCACAGATACCATATACAATACTGTTTCCTGGTCTATGTTTTATTTCAGATAGTTTTCAAAAGTGTTATATAAAGATTACTCATGAATTTTGTGAGAAATTGGTGAAAAAATATACTGCATTTAATATGTTTATAAAAGCTCTGGGACTCAGTTACTTGTAGAAAAGGGTTTGGAAACACCTTCATACAGCATTCAGAAATGCTAAGTGCTGCCTTATTTCAATGACGTGGTTTATTATATATTTCCTGCACCCATGTGGATACTATAGTTTTTTAAAAATAACATAAATAAATAAATAAATATAGTTGCATAGTAAGAAGTGGGTTATGGAATTAATATGTAGTATCTGCAGCGTACTCTCTCAATAGTTGTAAAATGTACCTGCTATGAATATTCTGCAGATAGCCTGCCTTAAATTATACAGCTCGGTGTGGAGCAGGCCACCATCAACTGATTATCCTGCTCCAACAAGCAGCTAATGGGTGGCATACCGTTGAATGTCATGGGTATCTCTCTCACATCTTCCTCAGTGAAGACTGAAGGAAAGAATTCATTTTGTCTCTCTGCCATGGCTCAATATGTGTAGGTGCAAGCTTCCTCCCTTCCAAAAGCGTATAATTATGTCTTGCTAACTTTTTAAAAATGAAAGACACCTAAATCATTTGTTCCCCAAAAGACATCTTAATGTGGGAAATTATGGCCACAGCACAAGCTTCATTAAATATCCCATTTATATAGAACATTATATCAGTATTAAAATGTATGCATTCTGTTATAACTCAAACCTTATAAACTTGTAACTATATCTGACTAACAAAATGTGCAGGGTGACCAGGCTCACTTTAATCCATCAGCTACTTCTTTGCTCCAAATCTTTGGACAGTCCCAGCCATTGAAGCCTCAAACCACTAGTGCTAGTACTAGTTAGCATGGGACGTGGCTGGGGCCTCATTCCATAAAGGGTTGGTGCCCCGACTTGTTACTTGCTGTCTTCCAGTCAGGCTCCCCCCTCCCGGCCGTTGAAGCATGGGAGTTTCCGTCACACTTAATTAGTGATGCCCCCTCACTGAAGGAGCTAGCTTCCGTTGTGGGCTCCTTTTGCTTTGCCCATTCTCATAACCAGTCACCTTGCTGAATCAAGGAAGAACACTCAATTTGGTTTACTTGGATTTCAGCAATTTTTTTTTTATACCGTCCCAAATAGGAGGCTCATGAATAAAATGAGCAGCTTGAGAGTGGGCACCAAGGTAGTGGAGTAGATTACAAACTGGTTGACTGACAGGTCAATGGAGCCTACTCTGAATAGAGAATCATGTTAAGTAGAGTGAGGAACACTGCAGAAGGAATAGAAGGTAAAGTTAGTCTATGTAACTCTTTTTTCACCTCGCTGAATCAAGGAAGAGTAGTCAAATTGTTTTCCTAACCCTCCTGCAGATGGGAAGGGCGGGTGGGAACTGCCGCGAGGATACCAGATGCTGCAAAGAGGGGGCTTTCTTGTGCTCGCTTGCTCTTTAAATTATTAGGACTGTCCTACGGGAGCTCCCCTTTGCCCCTCCCTAAGCTTCCTACGTTGCCCACCCCCTGCCTTATCCTCCCCATTTTGGATGCTCTCTCCTCCCCTAATTCTCCCTTCCACCCACCTGCCTCGTCCCTATTGACTGCCTCATCTCCCATCGTCAGCTGCACACACAGTATTGTGCCTGCTCCGGACATTTAATCCATATCTAGGAGAGGCTACTATAGCTGCATTGTGGCTCTTTAGTGATCCCGGCTGGCACGTCTCCAACTGAGCTGATCAATGCGCCCAACTGTCCCGCCCTCGGAAGCACCACGATCGGCCAGGGAAAGATTCAGACCAATGTGCTGCGAGCGGCGCATGCCGTGACCGAGATGAGTCTGCCCACTGGAGTCAAACACTGACCACGATCGTATCGACTCGGGCCGGGCAAGGTAAAGTTCTCTCTCCGCAAGGTCTCTCCTCACTTATCGCACATCCCGCTGGCAATGGCCGCAAAGTCTCCGGCCACACATCAGCCTCTTCCCTTCAGCGGGTCTTCCAATTGACCCTTATCCCCCTCCTGGCTCCTGTCTGGTGTCTCCAGCTCTCCAGCTACCCTGTCTGGACAGACCCCCCCACTGCTGCTCACTGTCACATGGGGAAAAGCAAGCCTACACTTGCTGAGGCCCCCAAGGGGGCAACACCACTCTCCTCCCTGGAGGCTCCCTGGCCCCGACTGTCAGGGCCATAACTCCATGTGTGGGCTGGGTATTTTCATAGAGCTGAAGTAGATGCTCCTTATCACCAAGCTGCGGGCAGCACCGCCAAACCCTGCACCAACCCAGGGCCATAATCTGTCCTGCCTCACAAGTAAAGACCGTGAGCCTCGCTAGTACTGAAATCATGCAGGCAAAAGCATGAGGAGGACAGCGGGAAGGAAGGGTACTAGAGTGGAGAAGAGAAAAAGTAAGTACAATTGCCTACCTGCCATGATGAAATTGCCAACTCCCGCAAGGACACCAGATGCCCCAAAGAGGGAGTTTTCTTGTGCTCATTTGCTTTTTAAATTGTCGGAGCTGTCCTACTGCAGCTTCCCTTCACCCCTCCCTAAGCTCCCTGTCACCCACCCCCTGCCTTACCTCTCCCCCTCTGGATGTACTGTTCTCCCCTAATTCTCCCTTTCCCACCTGCCTCATTCCTACTAACTGGCTCCCCTCCCGTCATCAGCTGCACACACATATTATTGTGCCTGCCCCTGACATTTAGTCCATCTCGCAGGGGACTTTGTCATCCGTAAATGCCCTTTTACCCCTTGATCATCTAATGGTCCCATTGACTCCCTCGCAGGCTTTTTACTTAGAATGTATCGGAAAAAGCTTTTATTATGAGTTTTTGCTTCCAGGGCGAGCTTCTTTTCAAATTCCCTCTTTGCCTTCCTTATCAATGATTTGCATTTAACTTGCCAGTGCTTATGCTGTTTCCTGTTTTCTTCAATCGGATCACTTTTCCACTTCTTGAAAGATGTTCTTTTAACTATTATAGCCTTCCTCACCTTATCTTTTAACCATGCCCGTAGACATTTAGCCTTCCTTCCACCTTTTCTAATGCTTGGAATACATCTGGTCTGGGCTTCCAAGATGGTATTTTTAAATAAGGTCCATGCCTGATACAAACAACTTTGCAGCTGCTCCTTTCAGTCTTTTCCTAACTATTGTCCTCATTTTATCATAGTTAGTTACCCTTTTGAAAGTTAAATGCTATTGCAGTAGATTTCTTTAGTGTCCTCCCTCCAGTTATTAAGTCAACACTATTACCTCTGGCACAAATCCCATGTTCCACTAAGGACTAGGTCTAAAATAGTTTCCTCTCTTGCTGGTTCTTGTACCAGCTGCTCCATGAAGTAGTGAACTCTTCATCTAGAACTTTACCTCTCTAGCATGTCCTGATATAACATTCACCCAGTCAATACTTGGGTAATTGAAATTGCCCATTATTACTGTGCTGCAGATTTTGTTAGCTTCCCTAATTTCTTTTATTATTTCATTGTCTGTTTGTTCATTCTGGCCAGGTGGATGGTAATACTCACCCACTGCTATTTATTCTCTTTTTCACCTGGAATTTCTCTGCATAAAGATTTAGCATTGCATTTTGTTTCCTGCAGAACTTTTAGCTTCTTTGACTCAATTCCCTCTTTAATATATAGTGTGACCCTTTTACTAATTTGATTCATCTTATCATTTCAATATATTTTGTATCCTGGTATCACATAGTAACATACATAGTAACATAGTAATGACAGTAAAAAAAAGACCAAATGGTCTATCCAGTTGGCCCAGCAATTTTCTTATGGTAGTAACTGTTGCTTCATACAGGTGACCCTCAAGCCTTATATTAAGGGTAGTAATATTTATAATCAAAATCAAGCAACTGTCAAAGCCATTACAAAATTCCTGCTAACATTTTTATGGGGTTAGCAGCCATCTTGATAATTCAGACAATGCTACTTGAACATGCTTTCTTCCCAATGTCTGGGGGTCAGTAACCCGCACTATAAAAGTCGGGGCCCAGTGTTGGCAATCATCTGAATCCAATTCCCCCTTCTCCCCTCCCCACCATCGAAACGGAGAGCAATGTTACAGTTGCATCAAAATAATCAAGGCCAGTTGGTAAGGATGGTAATTCTAATGCCCTCTGCTAAGGTTAGTAACAGCCACTGCATGCAGGTTATCTCAATGCACCATTTTCTTCATTTCCAACCTCTAGCCCTTAGGGATCCGCAGTGTTTATCCCATGCCTTTTTTAATTCATTTACTGTTTTTGTTGTCCCTACCTCTTCCAGAAGGGCATTTCAGGCATCCACTACCCTCTCCATGAAGAAATATTTTCTGTTGTTGGTTCTGAGTTGTCCCCACTGGCATTTCATTTCATGACCCCTAATTCAACTTTCCTTTCCAGCTGAAAAGGTTTGAAGTTCATGCATCATTAAAACCTTTCAGGTCTCTGAAAGTCTGTATTATATTTCCCTTGCAACTCCTCTCTTCTACAGCATCTCCTCATATGTCTACTAATACAGACCCCACATCATTTTGGTCACCCTTCTCTGGATCACCTCTGTCCTGTCACTAGCTTTTTTGAGATATGGTCTCCAGAAATTACCACAGCACTCCAGATGAAGCCTCACGAAGGACCTGTACAAGGGCATTTTCACCTCCTTTTCCTTACTGGTTTTCCTCTCTCTATTCAGCCCAGCATTCTTCTGGCTCTAGCCTTGTAACATTATTTCGCTGCCTTCAGATAATCAGACACTATCACCCCAGGGTCCCTCTCTTGATCCGTTCACAACAGCTCTTTACCCCCCATCACATACAACTTTTTTGGATTACCGCACCCCAGATACATGACTCTGCACTTATTGGCATTGAATCCCAGCTGCTAAATCTTCAACCATTCTTCAAGCTTTCTTACATCAGTTTTCATTCTCTCTACTCCTTCAGGCATGTCCACTCTCTTGCAGATCTTAGTGTCGTCCCCAAATAGATGTAACCGTAACTAAAGACACTAAAGATTTTTTTTTTTGTTAGAAGGTTTCTGGAGGGTTTCTGTTTTCCAGGGTTTGTGTAGAGGTCAGTGAGTTCTGCGTTAATGCAGAGCTCTTGCAATTTGCAAGCATCCTTCCTGAAAGGGGGGATTTGGTGAGTGTCAACTAAGTTGGAATGATGTGCTGGGCTAGATAAGGTGGTAATAGAGGGAGGTTCATTCCCCCAAAGGGGATGGGTTAGGGTGAGAGGTTATTTAAGATGCTTTTACAAGCATCTTAGAGGAAGAAAGTCAGAGAAATTCTTGGAAGTTTGAGGACTCCTGAGGCATAAGATTTTGCTTAAGCTTATAAATTTGATAAAGATTCTTAAAAGCCATCCAGAGGGAGGAAACCCTAGGAAAAAGGATGTCGATCCCTGCTGGGGAAGCTTCAGAAAAAGAAGTATTTGAACCATGTTGCCCCAAAGGCCTTGGGGCTGAATCTAGATTTTCTGAGTCTCATGCTCAAAGAAGTTATTTGAAGAGTGAGGCTACGCTGATAGTGTTTTCTTTAGCTTGTATCCAATGACTTATTTGAAGATTTTCTCGAAGAAGTTACTTATTGCTTTTGGAATTACAATAAAATTATCATTTGAAGCCAAGCAGCAGTGTGGACATTGAACATTGTTATAACTTGGTAAGTTTTCCCTTGGGCCTCCCAGAGACTACTCTGGTCACCACTGGCAATCCCTGGGAGGACCTTTGACAGTTTTTTGTTCTGCAGCAGTATAGCTGACCACCTCTGTGGCATCTGAAGGTGGTTCTGGTGAAAAAAAGAGTTACATAGACAAACTTTACCTTCTATTCCTTCTACAATGTTCCTCATAAAGATATTAAACAGAACCAGTCCCAACGCTGATCCTTGTGGCACTCTACCTAACATGATTCTCTATTCAGAGTAGGTTCCATTGACCTGTCAGTCAACCAGTTTGTAATCTACTCCACTACCTTGATGCCCACTCTCAAGCTGCTCATTTTATTCATGAGCCTCCTATGTGGGGCCGTATAAAAAACAAATTTCTGAAATCCAAGTAAATCACATTGAGTGCTCTTCCTTGATTCAGTTCTCTTGTCATTCAATCAAAATAATCAATCAGATTAATCTGAGAGAACCTTCCCTTGGTGAATTCATGCTGCCTCAGGTCCAGGAGCCATTGGACTGGAGATAGTTCACTATTTTTTTCTTCAGTAAAGTCTCCATTAATTTTGCCACCTCTGAGGTGAGGCTGACCAGCCTATAATTTCTGGCCTCTATTCTACTACCGCACTTGTAAAGCAGGACCACAATTGCTTTTCTCCAGTCTTGCGGCACCACTCCTGTTTCCAGGGATCTATTAAAAAAACCTTTCAAAGGACCTGCCGGCACATCTCTGAGTTCCCATGGTAACCTGGGATGTACCTCATCAGGCCCCTTGGATTGTCCACTTTTGGTTTTCCTAGCTCCTCCTATATGTTCTCTTCTTTAAATGGAGTTACATCTATACCACTTCCATCCATATTCTTGTCAACCTGCAACAGTCCATCTCCAGGGTCTTCTTTAGCACACACCAAACTGAAGTATATTTTAGTAGAAATTTGTTTTATTTTGTTGTAAAATTAGTAAAACCACACAGTATCAGTACACAATTGTTATACATTTCCATACAGTAAAATCCTCAGCAACATTTACTTATACCAAAACAAAAAACAACAACAGTATCCCTCTCTTTCCTATCACCCCCCCCTCCCCCCCTTCTCTCCCATTCCCCTTTTGAAGTATTTGTTTAATATTTCTGTTATATCATCATCTTTTTTCCCACATTGCTCCATTCACCTTTCAATTTCACTATTCCAAACCGGGCCTTCCTCCTTTCTTTGATATATGTGAAAAATGTTTTGTCACCTCACTTTACCTCTCTGGCAATCGTTTCTTCTGCTTGACCTTTTGCTTTCTTGATTTCTTTCTTTGTCTCCCTCACTTTCACCAGGTATTCTTCCCTGTCTCCCTCTTTATGCGATCATTTGTACTTTATGAACTCTGTTCTTTTTGCCATTAGTTTTTCAACCACCTGCTTTGAGACCCTAATCAGTTTCTTTTTCCTCTTACATTTGTCTACTTTTCTAACATAGAGATTTGTTGCCTTTGTAAGAGCTCCTTTTAATCTGGCTCATAGTTTTTCCATCTCACCCATTTTCTTCCAGTCTTCTAGCTCTTCCTCCATATACATCCACATTTTGAGTTCATATTTTTGAAATTCAGAACTCAGATCTTCATGTGATTTTTCTGTATCCTGTTTGCTTTAAGAAGAACATAAGAACATAAGAAGTTTCCATACTGGGTCAGACTGAGGATCCATCAAGCCCAGCATTCTGTTTCCAACAATGACCAATCCAGGTTACAATCACCTGGCATTTCCCAAACATTAAATAGATCTCATGATAGTATTACCAGTAATAGTAGTGACTATTTCCTAAGTCAACTTAATTAATAGTGTATGGATTTCTCCTCCAGGAACCTATCCAAACCTTTTTTAAACCCAGCTATACTAACTTCCCTAACTACATCCTCCTGCAATGAACTCTACAGCTTAATTGTGCATTGAGAGAAAAATAATTTTCTCTGATTTGTTTTATGTTTTATCTTCATGGAGTGCACCTTAATCCTTCTGTTATCTGAAAGAGTTAATAACCAATTCACATTTACCTGTTTTAATCCTCTCATGATTCAGCCCTAACCTTTTTAGCTTTTCCTCATAGGGGAGTCATTCCATGCCTTTTATTACTTTGGTTGCCCTTCTCTGTACCTTCTCCAGTGCAATTATATCTTTTCTGAAATGTAGTGATCAGAATTGCACACAGTATTCAAGGTGTGGTCTCACCATGGAGCAAAACAGAGGCATTATGATATTCTCCATTTTATTCACCATTCCCTTCCTAATAATTCCTAAATTCTGTTTGCTTTTTTGACTGCTGCAGCACACTGAGTCAATGATTTCAATGTATTATATCCACTATGATGCCTAGATCTTTTTCCTGGGTGGTAGCTCCTAATATGGAACCTAACATCGTGTAACTACAGCAAGGGTTATTTTTCCCCTATATGTATCACCTTGCACCAGGTCTCTCAGATGCCAAGTACTATCTACTTCTTCATTCAATGCTATACACTTTGACTTTCCCATCTTATTTTTTAGACTTCCAGCATTTGTAAACAGATATTTCAAAGTATGTTTTTTTTATTTGTATTAACAACCTGCTGCTTATCAGTTGATAGGGTTAATTTGGAAACTTTCTGCTCTGTCTGCTCTTTACTTAAAGGCACCTGGGCCACTTGAGCATTTATTGCAACCTCTCTACTAGGATTCCATAACTTCCCTTTTCTGTTAGTATCCTTCAAAGATGCATCTTTCTGAGCCATGCACTTCTGAGTGACTGTCAGCTTTCCCACCATCATCTAGTTAAAATGCTGCTCTATCTCCTTATTTAAAGTTCGTGCTAGCAGCCTTTCAGAAAAGGTCCCGATCTACAAAATGATGCCCAGTTCCTAACAAATCTAAAACCCTCCTTCCTGCACCATTGTCTCATCCATGCATTGAGACTCCAGAGCTCTATTTATCTCTGTGGTCCTGCACATTGAATGGGGGACATTTCTGAAAATGCTACCCTGGAGGTGCTGGATTTCAACTTTCTACCTATAATCCTAAATTTGGCTTCCAGAAACTCCCTCCTGCAGTTTACTATGTCATTGGGTAACCACATGTACCAAAACAGCCAGCTTTCCCCAGCGTGAGGTCCAACACCTTCGCATCAGGCAGGCAAATTACAAGCGATCCCCACATCCACCAGCCTCCTAGCTATCTTTATTCCTAATAATTGAATCACCAGCTACAGTGGCTGTCCTAACCCTTCCCTCCTGGTTACATGCCCCCAGAACAATATCCTTGGTGTGAGAGGATATTACATTACCTTGAGGGCAGGTCCTAGTTACAGGATTGTTTCTTGCCTCACCAAGGTGATGCTCTACTTCCAGGTGACCTTTCTTCTCCAAGGCAGCAAAGAGGCTGCCAGATTGGAGGTGGGACTGCTTTACTATGTCCCTGAACGTCTCCTCTATATACCTCCATGTCTCCCTTAGAAAATCCAGATCTACCACTCTAGCCTTCAGAGTTCGGACTTGTTCTTTGAGTGCTAGGAGCTTTTTGCAGGTAGTGCACATATACAACCTCTCAGTGGCACTCAGTGCAAAAGACTAATTAGTCTCCGTCTTGCTGCTGGACTACTATCTGCATCTTAATTTTGTTGATTTTTTTATCTAGTTAAAATTTCTAAGAGAGTAGGGATGTTTTGGGGGTTTGGGGTTTTTGGGTACTTGCCAGGTTCTTATGGCCTGGATTGGCCACTGTTGGCCACTGTACTTGCCAGGTACTTGCCAGGTTCTTATGGCTTGGATTGGCCACTGTTGGAAACAGGATGCTGGGCTTGATGGACCCTTGGTCTGACCCAGTATGGCATTTTCTTATGTTCTTATGTTCTTAAAGCTAATCTAAAGTACTTTTAGTCTTTTGTTTTATATTTGTCTGTCAGTGATCCTCAAAACACGTATAACTACTTACTTACCCACCTTATTGACTCTTATCTTGAATTCCTTCTGTATGAAATTAGTAGTAAATTTTTAGTATGGAGTTCTGAAGCACATGCTTGTGGGGCCTCTGGAAGCTGGGGCTATGGAGACTTGAAGCCTGGATAGCACGCAGTTACCTCTGGAGTCCTCTCCCATGGGCTACTGGGAAATTATGCAGCTGAGCCTTCCAGTTCTCTTCTACTGCCTAAACTGTCTACGTCCTTTTTGAACTCAGCTAATTGTCTCCTTTCACCACATGCTCTGGTAACAAATTCCACAGTTTAATTGTGTGCTGAGTGAAAAAAGTACTTTCTCTGATTTGTTTTAAATGTGCTTTCTATTAGCTTCATGCAGTATCCCCTAGTCCTAGTACCATTTGAAAGGGTAAATAACTGTTCTGTTTCCCCATCCACCCCACTTAAGATTTTATAGACTTGCATCATTTGTGAGAGGTATATGTTGGAATAAATATATTAGTCTAGGAAGAACATTCATTTTTAATAACTCTATTGTACCAACCCAGAAAATGTCACTCCATTCACCCAAGTCTCTATGTATTCTACTGACCACTTGGATATAATTCATTTTGTACAAATCCAAGCACTATCTTGGGATGTATATTCTAAGATACTTGACTCCCTTATCTGCTATTTAATGTTTAAATTTCTTTTATTTGTTTTCAACAACATACAAACTTCAGTAAGTAGTAAAATACAAAACAGGATTGGGCTCTATGGTGCACTCTTCCCAGAGTCCTGTATATCTTTCCTAGGAATATCTTTGAACTCCTTTACTCTCCCTCTCTCCCTCCTTCCCTCTCTCCCCCTAGTAGCCCATTACACAGGAAATGTGATATATATTTCTTCATCTCTAAAATTATTGACCATTCTATCTGCTATTTTAAAATGTGACATGCTTCTTGTAGACCTATTTAATGTTCTTTTCTCCAGGGCAAATACCTCTCATTTCTGATGATTAAGTTTGTATTGTGCCAGCACTTCTAAAAGATGTGGTAAGAACATAAGAACATGCCATACTGGGTCAGACCAAGGGTCCATCAAGCCCAGCATCCTGTTTCCAACAGTGGCCAATCCAGGCCATAAGAACCTGGCAAGTACCCAAAAACTAAGTCTATTCCATGTTACCATTGCTAATAATAGCAGTGGCTATCTTCTAAGTCAACTTAATTAATAGCAGGTAATGGACTTCTCCTCCAAGAACTTATCCAATCCTTTTTTAAACACAGCTATACTAACTGCACTAACCACATCCTTTGGCAACAAATTCCAGAGTTTAATTGTGCGTTGAGTAAAAAAGAACTTTCTCCGATTAGTTTTAAATGTGCCCCATGCTAACTTCATGGAGTGCCCCCTAGTCTTTCTATTATTCGAAAGAGTAAATAACCGATTCACATCTACCCGTTCTAGACCTCTCATGATTTTAAACACCTCTATCATATCTCCCCTCAGTATAGATACTATTGCATTTGTAAGTAAAAGAAGAACATTGTCTGCCTATAAAAATATTTTGTTAACCTCCCCATTCAATTTTAACCCCAATACTAATGGATCAGACCTTATCACTTGAGCAACTACTTCTACAGCAAGATTGAACAAAAGAGTAGATAAATGGACCCCCCTGTCTAAAGCCTTTTGAGGATAGGAATGCAAGGTGAAAATGACCCTTTCGTTAAGTGTTGTGCACATGGATGTGCATATAATTCTTTTATCCAGTCTATGAAATCTTTGACAAAACCAAACTTGTTTAGGACCGTGACAAGAAATGGCCACTGCAGCTTATCAAGGACCTTTTTTGCATCTAATGCTACCATTACTCCAGAGGACTTGTTTCTTTTTGCAAAAGATAAGATGTTAAACATTCTACTTCCTTTAATAAATTTCGTTTGATCTTCATTGATCAACTCTTTCATCAGCTTCTCTAACTGCCTCTGTGGAATTTTGGCCAATATTTTGATATCTACATTTAATAGAGAAATGTGGAAATAGGAGTCCAAGTCCAAGTGATCATGCTGCTTATTTATTAGCACAATTATAGCATCAGTTAGTCTGTGTGAACAATCAGGATGCTCCTGAAGATATTGTAGGGCTCCCAAAGGTTTTGAAGTCTCCTGGAAGAACTTTTTATAAAAGACTAAGTAAAATCCATCTAGACCTGGGCTCTTACTATTAGGGATGTTTTTTGCCATCCTTTGTATCTCAAGCACCAAGAGAGGCTCTGTTAATATGACAATCTGTGCCTCTGACACTGCAAGGAGTTTGATCTTACTCAGGTATTCATTTATATCTTCCATGAAGCACTTTTCCTCTCCTGCATATAACTCAGGAAAATATACTAAAAAGTCTCATTTATCTCTATTAAGTTATGGGATATATTACCTCTTTATGCACAAATACCTGTAATCACATTTCCTTTACTTCTCTTCTTCAGCACTTTGGTTAGAAGAGTGTCAGTTTTATTCCCATGCTCATACAATTTTTGGCATAAATACCTGAGAGATATCTCAATTTCATCTACCTGTAGATTTTCCAGTATATAACTGATCTCTATCTCCCCTTACCCTTAAGCAGATAGGGAGCACACCTCTGCAGCAAACACATAGGGGTGCTGTTGCTACATGATATGCTCCACTCCGCCTTCCCTTACAGCTCCAATGCTAAGGCCCAATTCTAGTGAAGATTCCAAAGACATGTCTTCATGTAGAAATGTTTATTTGTATCTCCTTGGGTACCATGCTTCTGAAGTGACACAATTAAGACAGTTAAATTGGCAGATACCTGAGGTCCATCTTTAGGTGACTGTGGGTCACTGTGAGCTATTCCTTTCTTATAAATGAAGTCTCCCCACAGTTACAGTTGTATTCATAAATTTACATACCCCTGGCAGAATTTGTAAGATGTGTAGCATTTTAAGAAAAATTGAGTCATCAGACAAAACACATCTGTTATTTTTAATGTGTTGCAAATTAAAACTAGTATGCATCACAGAATAGCCAATCATTAAACAAACCATAGCAATAAGGGAAATAATAAAATGGTCCTGTTCAAAAATGTGCAGACCCTTGCATGTTTGGGCTGATAATGTACACTCAAGTTGACACACACACAGGTTGAGATAGAAATGAAGGGTAGGTATCCATTCACACCCGTGCCTTAGTGTCTGTGTGTATAAGAAGTCAGTAGCTCTTGAGAAACTTGTGCATTTCATCCAGGGCTGTACTGATTTTTATGATTACTGAAGCATGGGGAAAGCAAAAGAACTGTCAAAGGATCTGTGAGCAAAAGTAGTTAAACTTTATAAATCAGGCAAAGGTTATAAAAAGATATCCAAAGATTTGAAAATGCCAATCAGCACTGTTCAAACTCTGATCAAGAAGTGGAAAATGATGGGTTCTGTTAATACCAAGGTAGACCAAGAAAAATTTCAGACACAACTGCCAGGAAAAGTTGTCGGGATGCAAAGAAAAACTCACAAGCAACTTCTACTGAAATACAGGCTTCTCTGAAACAAAGTGGTGTGGATGTTTCAGCATGCACAATAAGGAGATACTTGAACAAAAATGGGCTTCTTAATGGAATTGCCAGAACAAATGTATTGCTGCACCAATGCCACAAAACAACCTGCTTACAATATGCCAAACAGCACCTAGAGAAGCCTCAAAACTTCTGGAACAAAATAATTTTGAGTGATGAGAACAAAATTGAACTTTATGTACACAACCATAAACGTTATGAAGAGAAGCCACCGTCCCTACCATGAAGCATTGAGATGTATCTCTGCTTTTTTGGGAGGATGTTAGCTACAGCGGCACAGAGAATTTAGTCAAAATTGATAGCAGGAAGAATGCAGCATCTTGTCAGAAAATATTGGAGGAGAATTTGCATTCATTAGCCAGGAAGCTATGCATGGGGCACACTTGGACTTTCCAACATGACAATAATCCGGAACATAAGGCCAAGTTGACCCTTCAGTGGCTGCAGCAGAAAGAAAGTGAAGGTTCTGGAGTGACCATCACAGTCTTCTGACCTCAACATCATTGAGCCTCTTAAGGTGGAAAACTCAAACATAAAGTTCATTCTAGACAACCAAAGAATTTACAGGGTCTGGTAGCTTTTTGCCAAGAGGAATGGGCAGCTTTATCATATGAGAAAATAAAGAGCCTCATTCACAACTTTCACAAAAGACTGCAAGCCGTCATTGATGCAAAAGGGGGCAATACATGATATTAATAACTAAGGGTATGCAACTTTTGAACAGGGCCATTTTATTATTTCCTTTATTGCCATGATTTGTTTATGTGATGCATAAATAGTTTAATTTGAAACACATTAAAAATAACAAACATGTTTTGTCTGATCACTCAGACAATAAGTGCCTGCCCCAAAGAACAGAAGATGACAGAATAACTTACCAAAGGACTGTTAGTGGGAGAAACAGTATTTGAACCCTGGCTTCCCAAGTTCTCAGCTATGGGCTCTCACCGTTAAGCCACTATTTTGCTATTGTCACAACATCAGCTAATAGTATTCATCCTGTTTCCTTTTCCTTTTCCTTTTTTTTTTTAGGGAGGAACCGAAAAGTTGGATCTGGATGATGCTTTGATGTATGAAGAAGATTTGGATGCTGGAGAAGGTGATGAAGAAAATGAAGAAAGCACAAAATTAAAATTACTTAGAAGAATTGCCTCATTAGCTTCAAAATTGAAAGAGTTTATTGGCAATATTATAACCACCGCTGGAAAAGTAGTTGTTACAATTTTATTTGGTGTAACAGGTTGGTTCTTTCACTGCTTCTCAAAAACATTTTCAGATTAAGCATTAGTGAATGTGTTTTCAATAGTTTTTGAATCAGAAATAAAAGTAGACTTTTTAAAGGGAAGAATAATTTTCAAAGCCATTTTCCTGCCGATTCATTTTTGGGAGCTTTTTGGGGAGTTTGGTTGAGGAGCGAGGGAAGATGCAGGGCCATCACAAAAGATGGGTAAAAAGAGCAACTGCTCTTGCTGTCAAGATATGGCGAGGGGAAGGCACCATACCACAACTCTCTTTTAAGTCAGTCTGCTAGTCTACTAGCATGTGAGAACTCAAGGGAAGTGGGCCACCAAAAGCAACTCTTGCCTGGGGTGCCATTGTGTCCAGCCACTGCCCTGGGGAAAAGGGTGGCTTGTCATGTGGGGGCATCATTGATTTTCACATTAGATGAGAGAAAAAGGTAGGAGGGAGCGTCACTGAGTTATGAGAACATGCATAGCCAGCTAGATTTGAGCCAGCTATCCCTGCACTTAGGTTTGTCTGGCTAAGTTTTCCAGCTTGCTCTGAATACCGTTAGCCAGCTATCCTTCTTCCCTGTCTTAACCTGGCCCTGGGATCTTCAGGAATTTAAAAGGCTAAATTTTAAAAGACTAGTAAATCTAGAATGCAAAATATAGCCATTCATTCCCAGTATATTTTCAGCCTTTGATCTAGCCAACTAAGTTCTCACTTAGCTGGCTAGATCCCTTTAAAAATTCACTCCAGTATGTTTAGTACAAAAAAGGACAGCTGACACTTAGCACCAGTACTATTTCTATACTTATTTGATTTCCTCGAGTGAATGCATCATTGTTATGCAAAAATATGTAAGATGCACATTTCTACAGCTCCTTTTTTCCTAACAGAACCTCCAGATTTGTTGTATATAGAGTAGTTTAATTGTTTTACTTTGTTTTACTAAATCTTTTTCCTAATTTGTCAGGCTTTGCAGTAAAAAATTATTTTGTGCCAGTTTTTGATTACATGTTCATTTTTTTGTATGTGTGTTTATGCAGGTATGATGTTACCATCTTTAACCTCAGGTGTATACTTCCTTGTATTTGTGGGATTGTGTACATGGTGGTCTTGTTGCCGAATATTTGATCCGCTGATATTCAGCTGCCTATGTGTGTTAATGGCCATATTCAGTGGGGGGCACTTGATTGGACTTTACCTATACCAGTTGCAGTACTTTCAAGAAATGATTCCACCAGATGATTTCTATGCCAGGTAAGTCGGAGCTATGCCAACTTGTAGCACATCATTTCTTGTGATAAATGTATGTTTATTTGTAGTCACTCTGTAAAGTCAGGGGTGCTCAAACCGGTCCTTTGGGCTCCACCCCCCAGCTAGTCGGGTTTTCATGATATCTCTAATGAATATGCATGAGATTTATTTGCATGTATTATCAATATCCTGTGTATGCAAATATTTCTCATGCATTTTCATTAGGGATATCCTGAAAACCCGACTGGCTGGGGGGGGGGGCCCTAAGACCTGTTTGAGCACCCCTATGTTGAGTGAAAAAGAACAACCTGGAATGCAGAAAGAAATGTACTGTGGTCTATGATGTGTTACACATGTAAATTCTAAACTGTTGCTCAACTTTGCTTCATACAATAATCCTTCCTAAAAAGAAGCCCTTTTATAACAAATCTTGTTGAAACAGACATTTTGTTCACATGTAGTTCCTGAACTATAGATGCCATTTAGTTAAAAATCTTCTGTAATAGGAAATAGATGTCTACAGGACAGCAAGAAAAATCTTAATACCTCTAAATAATAATTATTTGTTATGATTTGTTTATTGCCTTTATAAAAAGATTCGCCCAAGGTGGTACACAGCAAGTTCAATTGGACACAGGCAGATTAACAATATAAAGTAGAAGAAGTCATATTGTACAAAAGCACAGTACATGTTAGAACATCAGTTTACATATTAATGAACAGGATATAAAGCAGCAATTTTCAAACAAATGGAGGTAGTGCCTATAAATAGATATAAAAGTAGTCAAAGGTGATTATAATAAGTGATATGAGTAGGTAGAGATAGGCAATTAGATGGTATAATTAATAAATTTATATATACAGTTTGAAGAGGAGTATGCAGTAGAGATTTATTTATTTATTTATTTATTTTTAATTTTAATATACCGATGTTCCTGTATAGAATACATATCGCACCGGTTTATAGAGATGTGCGTCTTGTGAGCTCTCGCTGGACTTTTAAAATCTGGTGAACATAGCAGATATACAAACGAGAATTTTGAAGGCCAAAGCGGAGGAGGTTTCCATGTGAACAGCGGTTCAACATAGGTCGGTGAGCGTTAAGAGATAGGCTGGCTATACCTGGGAAGAGTTCCCTTTCCTTTGCACAGGAAAGGGCTCCCTAGCATGGGTTGGCCCCTAGAGTGGAGCACGAGTCTTCAAAGTGTGGCGAGTCGACGTGGAGGAGGTTTCCATGTGAACAGTGGTTCTGGTTCAACATGGGTCGGTGGGCACTAAGAGGTAGGTTGGCTAAACCTGGGGAGAGTTCCCTTTCCTTTGCACAGGAAAGGGCTCCCTAGAATAAGTTGGCCCCTAGAGTGGGTCACGAGCCTTCAAAGTGTGGCAACATGGAGGATGTTTCCATGTGAGCAGCGGTTCAACATGGGTCAGAGGGTGCTAAGAGATAGGCTGGCTACACCCAGGGAGAGTTCCCTTTCCTTTGCGCAGGAAAGGGCTCCCTGAAATGGGTTGGCCCCGAAAGTGTGGTGGCTCCATTGGCATCTAGTGAATACCTAGAAGCTATTAACTGTGCTTATGCACTTCAGCTGATGACAAAGAAACTTGCAGAGCACTCAGAAATAAGAAAACTGCTACTCAATCTAAATCTACAAAATCAACCTATGTTGACTTTGTACCCTACAGTGCCTCTGTAAACTATGGGAACACAGAGGTTGAACTAGAGTACAACTACCACCAGTTTTCTATAGTACTAGAAACATTAATGTTGGCACCTAAGAAAGATTTAGGGAAAATGGCCCATATTATGAAGGTCATGAAAACTATTGCGCATATGTAATATCCAAGCTCCAAGCTGGACAGACAGGCACAGCATTTGAGGTCAAGCCCATGTATGGACGTAAGGCCTGGACAGTGGACAGACTGGCACAGCATTTGAGGTCAGGCCCTTGTAGGGACGTAAGGCCTGGATGGACAGGCACAGTGTTTGAGGTCAGGCCCTTGTAGGGACGTAAGGCCTGGACAGTGGACAGACTGGTACAGCATTTGAGGTCAGGCCCTTGTAGGGACATAAGGCCTGGATGGCCAGGCACAGCGTTTGAGGTCAGGCCCTTGTAGGGACGTAAATCCTGGATGGACAGGCACAGGGTTTGAGGTCAAGCCTTTGTAGGGATATAAGGCCTGGATGGACAGGCACAGCATTTCAGGTCAGGCCCTTGTAGGGATGTAAGGCCTGGATGGACAGGCACAGCGTTTCAGGTCAGGCCCTTGTAAGGACTTAAGGCCTGGACGGACAACTGGGACCGCTGTACATGCACACACCAAACTTGTAACTACATAAGAGGCCTACTGGGGATTTGGCTTCAAAGAGCACTGCTGTCCCAATATATGTGAGTCTGCAAACTGCTCACAGATGCAGTACAGTGCCTTGATGTGCTCTACAACTGGGACCGCTGTATGTGCAAGCACCAAACTTGTAACTACAAAAGAGGCTACTGGGGATTTGGCTTCAAAAAGCACTGCTGTCCCAATATATGTGAGTCTGCAAAACTGCTCACAGATGCAGTGTAGTGCCTTGATGTACACTACAACTGAAGCTGCTCTGTGTGCACAAAAAAATGAAACAGCAGAGAAAAGACTAGACTGAAAGCCTGAGCCAGCACAATTCTTAGTGATGCTGCTTCTTGTTTGAAAATACCAACTCACACTATCTCCCACCCACACTCTGCCTGTACCTGCAACTACCTACCCCAGGGGGGTAAGATAAACAGCAAAATGCCACTGCTAGCAGCTTGTCTCAGTGGGAGAGACCAAGAGACCGTCTGAGTTCAATTAAAAAAAGTGCAGTCAAAAAAAGCCTGGCTGGCTGGCACTGTAGCAAAACCGAACAAATATCTTTTTCAATGGAAAATTCTATCAAAGTAGCTAGCAATCGAATACAGATTTGAGAAACTCAGACTGGCTCTGAGTAAAGCCACCTCCCTGGACCACCCCCGCAAAGAAAGAGCATGGCACGCCACGTGCTTAAGGTATAAATAGTACAGCATCATCAGGAATAGCGTCACAGAGCACTGAGTGAGAGCGGCGATTGGCTGCATTAGAAAAATGCTTAGCTCTGATAGTTTGCATTCTCGTCTCCTTGCCAACTTGTCTGACCCACTCTATGACAGGGCTGTGAGGCCACTTATGACTCACAGGAAAGGGCTGGTTTTTCTTATGGATACTCCCACATGGCCTTCTCCTATTTCAAACGACCGCTAAGAAATCACTGCAAACCAAAAGAATGAAACTAATATGATATGTTTTATTTGTGGGGGATCGCCATGCGTTTCGCGAACCCACGAATCAAACGAACAGGGACTTATGTGTTGCGGATTGCACATTCGTTGAAAACGATTACACATCCCTACTAAATATTCCAGCCAGCCCTTCCTAGTGAGTCATGTGGGACAACACTGCCAGTTGTCAAACATGGATAGAACATATTATCAAAGAGACAATAGAGCAACATATTGCAGTGAAGCATTTCTTTAATTCAACCTATCACTGTGCACCAGATCCAGTGATGCTGATCTTGACGATTGAACATGTCCGAGGTTTACTGTGCAAAGTGTGCATTCCTTCTGAAGGCATTATCTTGGATGGACACTGTTTGAACTCTCTCAGAGGTCCTAGTTAACTTTTCCCAAACAACATTTTAGTCACTGCCCATTTTAGTCTGTTACTGTACCAGTCAGCAGGGAAAGACAAGCAGGCACTGTAGAAGCTCTGGTTGCAGTTTTTTCTCTCTTGGGGGAGGGTGGAAGATATTGAGGACTGTTGCTTGCAGCGCTGCTACTGATTTTGTCTCTGGCAGTGTGGACACTGGGCAGTGGGCGTCTCGTGATTACTAAGTGCAGTGCAGAGACTGAAGAATACCATTCTGTGCTATGAAGCCTGTCACTAAGCTCAGCAGTTTCAGAACTAGTGCACAAAATGTGATACTCCATGCAGTATTTTCACTGTGTTCTCTGCACACATACATTAGCTTGGCACAGTCAGTGGGCATGCATTCAGTTAAAGTACCACTGAGAAATATAAAATCATTTTAATATCCAGACCCCCGTGACAAAATCAATCATGTCATGAAGGGGAAAAGCAGAGTAGGTAAATGAAAGTTTCCAAAATTGGCAAAGTTGGCAATGTCAGCAACAGCCAAAGAAGTACTCCCAAACCTAAGTTAAAACACATGCCTACCTGTCATACCCCTAATACCAATCACAAACTTCTACCCTTTCACCACTGTATTCCAGCGTACCTTACTTGTGAACCCACAAACACAAAACAATCGTATCACTGGTCAATAATTCATGTAAATAAATCTTGCCAAGTATATGTAGGCCCCTCACTCTGAGGGTCTGTCAAATCATACAGACTCCTAAATAGGTATAGGGCCACCTTGCTTTAATAGAGGACGCTTAGTTGTCTGACAGACCCGACCTTTAATTTTTGAGACGATGAATGAGAAGAACAAACGCCCAGTGTTTTTGTATATAAAGAATGCTCTTACGAGCAATAACATCAAGAAGTGTGAATACGTGGTGTGATCGAATGGGAATACTTTGTGGTGATCGTATAGATAGATAAGGGGCCTTGGACGTGAAGGGAAACTGCTCGTGATGACGTAAGTTCCGGTCCAGGCTATAAGAGTCTCACTTTCAACGGGATGCCATCTTCAATACAAGGGCGGCGGGACGCGGCCGCTGAAAAAATTAAGATACGTTAAAAGATGCCAAGAAATTATAAGAAGCAAGAAAATGAAGAAGGCAAATCGCGACTTTGAAGCTGGGCAAATCGTTTATTAATAGATACAGAAGGGTATCCCCCTGAGGCAGAACTTCGGGGAGAGGGAGACCAGCCAAAAAATGGGAGTAGATGAGTATTGATGGTTCCTCTCGTATCTTTTGAAACCTTTGTGCTATGAAAAGCGATGACTGAATGCTGACCATTGAATAGTCTGTTTGACAATTTTAAAAAAAAGTTAAAATTTTTTCAAAACTTTTTTTTAAAAAAACGATGGTATAATTAAAGCAAGGTGGCCCTATATCTATTTAGGAGTCTGTATGATTTGACAGACCCTCAGAGTGAGGGGCCTACATATACTTGGCAAGATTTATTTACATGAATTATTGACCAGTGATACGATTGTTTTGTGTTTGTGGATACCCCTAATACCACCATAGGATACATTCTGGCACATACCTATCTGCCATGCCTCTTATATCACTATAGGAGACTTGCTGGCACATGCCTACCTGCAATGCCCCTTATACCACAATAGGGTCCTGTTTTTCTGTGATTAGAAGAAATGTTTTCTATAACAAGGATAGGCAACTCCAGTCTTCAAGTGCACAGCAGGTCTGTGTTTTAGGATATTTGTAATGAATATGTATTAGGGGTGTGCATTCGTTTGCAACGTATTGGCAATCCGCAACGTATATGCCATATTTGTTGTATTCGTGGGGGTCACGAAACATATGTCGAACCCCCACGAATACAATGTACCCCCACGAATACAATGTATTACTAATGAAAAAACCCCCAGCAGCAAGAGGGGGGCTTCCCAGTCTTTTGCATAGAGTGTCACATGTATGATTTTTTACCCACCGGTGAGAAGTTGTACATATGCATGCGATGCAAAGAGCTCCTGGCTCTCAGAGAACGAGTCCGATCTCTGGAGGCTAGAGTGGCAGACCTGGAGGAGCTGAGGCGGACAGAGAAGTTTATAGATGAGACCTTCAGGGACATAGTCAAGTCCCAACTTCAGACTGGCAGCCCTGGTGCTGCCTTGGAGGAAGAAGGTCTCATGATGGGAAAGCACCAACCAGGTGCAGCAGGAGAGGATCCTGTAGCAAGGACCTGCTCTCCAGGTGATGCATTGTCCTTTCACACTGAGGATATCTCTCCAAGGCCTACTGCCCAGGAGGGAAGGGTTAGGTCGGCCGTCGAAGTTGGTGATTCGATTATTAGGAATGTAGATAGCTGGGTGGCTGGTGGGTGTGAGGATCACCTGGTAACATGCCTACCTGGTGCGAAGGTGGCGGACCTCATGCGTCACCTAGATAGGATTTTAGACAGTGCTGGGGAGGAGCCGGCTATCATGGTACATGTGGGCAACAACGGCATAGGAAAATGTGGGAGGGAGGTTCTGGAAGCCAAATTTAGGCTCTTAGGTAGAAAGCTTAAATCCAGAACCTCCAGGGTAGCATTCTCTGAAATGCTCCCTGTTCCACGTGCAGGTCACCAGAGGCAGGCAGAGCTCCGGAGTCTCAATGCGTGGATGAGACGATGGTGCAAGGAAGAGGGATTCAGTTTTGTTAGGAACTGAGGAACCTTTTGGGGAAGGGGGAGTCTTTTCTGAAGGGATGGGCTCCACTTTAACCAGGGTGGAACCAGACTGCTGGCGCTAAAATTTAAAAAGGAGATAGAGCAGCTTTTAAACTAGAACAAAGGGGAAAGCCGACAGTTGCTCAGCAGCTCATGGTTCAGAGAGAGGTATCTTCAAAGGATACTAATGATGCATTAGAATTAGGGCATCCCGACAGTGAGGTTCCAATAATTAGAAAAATAGTCCAAGTGCCTGTAACTAAAAACTCACCTGAGCTAAAAAATTCTAACTTATCCCTATCAATTAAAAAGCAGAATGAAAATACAAACAAAAAACAAACTTTGAAATGTTTGTATGCTATTTAGAGATATGAATCGTGTGCCAGATCGTCTTAACGATCAGATTCGGCTGGGGGGGGGGGGGGAATCTGATCATTAAGATATGTGAATTGGAATCGTTTCTGATTCCAATTCACATCGCTAATTTTTTTTTTAGGGAGGCCCGCGCCGCTAAAAAAAACAACCCCACCCGACCCTTTAAATCGACCCCCCCCCTCCCGACCCCCCCCAAAACCTTTTAAAATTACCTGGTGGTCCAGGGGGGCCTCGGTGGTCCAGTGCTCCTACCATGTGACAGGGGCCGGCCAATGGCATGGATACCCTGTCACATGGTAAGGGCAAAGGGGCATCGGCGCCATTGTTTTTTTAGAACAGCTGATGCCTGGGAACGGGAAATCTTTCCCCGAGGCCCCCCTGGATCTCTCCTCTCCCCGAGGCCCCCCTGGATCTCTCCCCGAGGCCCCCCGAGGCCCCCCTGGACCACCAGGTAATTTTAAAAGGTTTTGGGGGGGTCGATTTAAAGGGTCGGGTGGGTTTTTTTTTTTAGCGGCGCGGGCCTCCCTAAAAAAAAAGGGTCGGGAGGGTGGGGGGAGGCTAAGGGGGGTCGATTTAAAGGGTCGGTGTTTTGGTTTTTTTATCGGGCCATCGGCACCATTTTAATTAGTGGCAGCCAAAATGGCGCCAATGGCTCGAGAGCGGGAGATCGCGCCGGGACCCCCCACTGGACCACCAGGTAACTTAACATTTTGGGGGGTTCGGGAGGGTGGGGGAGGGTAAGGAATTGGTTTTAAAGGGTCGGGATGGGTTTAGGGGTTGTTTAGGTGTGCCGGTTTTCCCGCCCTCCCCCAAATAATTCCCGTGCCCTATTTAACGATAAAATACAAATGCCCCTGACGATAAATCGGGGGCATTTGTATTGTATCATGCACTCTAACGATTTAGAACGATTTTAAAATTATCTGACGATAATTTTAATCGTTCAAAAACGATTCACATCCCTAAGCTATTGCCAGAAGTCTAAGAAGTAAGATGGGAGAATTAGAATGTATAGCAGTGAATGATGACATAGACTTAATTGGCATCTCAGAGACATGGTGGAAAGAGGATAACCAATGGGACAGTGATATCCAGGGTACAAATTACATCGCAATGACAGAGAGGAGCACCCTGGAGGAGGTGTGGCGCTTTATGTCCGGGATGGCATAGAGTCCAACAGGATAAACATCCTGCATGAGACTAAATACAAAATTGAATCTTTATGGGTAGAAATCCTTTGTGTGTCGGGGAAGACTATAGTGATAGGGGTATACTACCGTCCACCTGGTCAAGATGGTGAGACGGACAATGAAATGCTAAGAGAAATTAGGGAAGCTAACCAAATTGGTAGTGCAGTAATAATGGGAGACTTCAATTACCCCAATATTGACTGGATAAATGTATTATCGGGACACGCTAGAGAGATAACGTTCCTGGATGGAATAAATGATAGCTTTATGGAGCAATTGGTTCAGGAACCGACGAGACAGGGAGCAATTTTAGATCTAATTCTCAGTGGAGCACAGGACTTGGTGAGAGAGGTAATGGTGGTGGGGCCGCTTGGCAATAGTGATCATAATATGATCAAATTTGATTTAATGAATGGAAGAGGAACAGTATGCAAATCCAAGACTCTTGTGCTAAACTTTCAAAAGGGAAACTTTGATAAAATGAGAAAAATTGTTAGAAAAAAACTGAAAAGAGCAGCTACAAAAGTAAAAAATGTCCAAGAGGCATGGTCATTGTTAAAAAATACCATTCTAGAAGCACAGTCTAGATGTATTCCGCACATCAAGAAAGGTGGAAAGAAGGCAAAACGATTACCGGCATGGTTAAAAGGGGTGGTGAAAGAAGCTATTTTAGCTAAAAGATCTTCATTCAAAAATTGGAAGAAGGATCCAACAGAAGAAAATAAGATAAAGTATAAACGTTGGCAAGCTAAATGTAAGACATTGATAAGACAGGCTAAGAGAGAATTTGAAAAGAAGTTGGCTGTAGAGGCAAAAACTCACAGTAAAAACTTTTTAAAATATATCCGAAGCAGAAAACCTGTGAGGGAGTCAGTTGGACCGTTAGATGATCGAGGGGTTAAAGGGGCACTTAGAGAAGATAAGGCCATCGCCGAAAGATTCAGTGATTACTTTGCTTCGGTGTTTACTGAAGAGGATGTTCGGGAGGTACCCGTAATGGAGAAGGTTTTCATGGGTAATGATTCAGATGGACTGAATCAAATCACGGTGAACCTAGAATATGTGGTAGGCCTGATTGACAAACTTAAGAGTAGTAAATCACCTGGACCGGATGGTATACACCGCAGAGTTCTGAAGGAACTAAAAAATGAAATTTCAGACCTATTAGTAAAAATGTGTAACCTATCATTAAAATCATCCATTGTACCTGAAGACTGGAGGATAGCAAATGTAACCCCAATATTTAAATAGGGCTCCAGGGGCGATCCGGGAAACTACAGACCGGTTAGCCTGACTTCAGTGCCAGGAAAAATAGTGGAAAGTGTTCTAAACATCAAAATCACAGAACATATAGAAAGACATGGTTTAATGGAACAAAGTCTGCATGGTTTTACCCAGAGCAAGTCTTGCCTCACAAATCTGCTTCACTTTTTTGAAGGAATTAATAAACACATGGATAAAGGTGAACTGGTAGATGTATTATACTTGGATTTTCAGAAGGCGTTTGACAAAGTTCCTCATGAGAGGCTTCTAGGAAAAGGAAAAAGTCATGGGATAGGTGGCGATGTCCTTTTGTGGATTGCAAACTGGCTAAAAGACAGGAAACAGAGAGTAGGATTAAATGGACAATTTTCTCAGTGGAAGGGAGTGGACAGTGGAGTGCCTCAGGGATCTGTATTGGGACCCTTACTTTTCAATATTTATTTATTTATTTATTTATTTTGTATACCGACATTCGATCGAGATATCACATCGGTTTCCAGATAACAGGTTGAATAGGGCGGGAACTGCCCTATTTTACATTCAACAAGATAACAAATTAATTAAACTATTGTAGTAAAAAACATTGTAACATATGAATACAAAAGAATGTGAGTATAAATTTGTAGCATATATCCTATATACAATATATACAGTATGGCTTGGTTAGGATTAGATCTGGTGTCAGAGGCTATGGGGGTTTGGGGGGGGAAAGGAGGGGGTGGTTGTGAGGGGGGGTGGTGTTATGCGTTAGTGCATGTTAGGAGTCATGTGGGAAGGTTTTCAAGAACATGCATTTGAGGAGGTTGGGAATCCGGAGGGAAGGCTTTCAAGAACATCCATGTTTTTAGCTGTTTTTTAAAGACTTGTGGTGAGGGTTCGTTTCTGAGATGTGTGGGGCGGGAGTTCCATAGGGTAGGGCCAGCTATTGAAATGGCTCGTTTGCGTGTTGTATTGAGGTGAGCATTTTTGAGATTTGGGATGGATAGGAGACCTGTGTTTTTTATTTATTTTTATTTATATTTTATTTTATTTTTATTTATAAATGATCTGGAAAGAAATACGACGAGTGAGATAATCAAATTTGCAGATGACACAAAACTGTTCAGAGTAGTTAAATCACAAGCAGATTGTGATAAATTGCAGGAAGACCTTGTGAGACTGGAAAATTGGGCATCCAAATGGCAGATGAAATTTAATGTGGATAAGTGCAAGGTGATGCATATAGGGAAAAATAACCCATGCTATAATTACACAATGTTGGGTTCCATATTAGGTGCTACAACCCAAGAAAGAGATCTAGGCATCATAGTGGATAACACATTGAAATCGTCGGTTCAGTGTGCTGCGGCAGTCACAAAAGCAAACAGAATGTTGGGAATTATTAGAAAGGGAATGGTGAATAAAACAGAAAATGTCATAATTCCTCTGTATCGTTCCATGGTGAGATTGCATCGTGAATACTGTGTACAATTCTGGTCGCCGCATCTCAAAAAAGATATAATTGCCCGCTTGGCCATGAGACTCATGCACTGGACTCTCAGGTCACAATGGATTCAAGCTATTCATCCTCTGTCGACCATTGTTTACATCACCGACTCACTCCGTCTGTTTCTCACCTGGTGGACAATTCAAGGCAATCTCCTCCAGGGATTGCCCTTTCAAGTTCCAAATCCTCAAGCCATTCTCACCACCGACGCTTCCAACCTCAGGTGGGGAGCCCACGTGGCCAATCTGCAGACACAAGGGTCTTGGTCTCCAGAAGAAGCCAAACACCAAATAAATTTCCTGGAGCTTTGAGCAATGTGATATGCTCTCAGGGCTTTTCAGGATCGCCTATCAAATCAAGTCATCCTAATTCAGACGGACAACCAGGTGGCCATGTGGTACATCAACAAACAGGGAGGTACAGGCTCCTTCCTTCTGTGTCAGGAAGCTGCACAGATATGGGCAGAAGCCCTCTCCCTACCTCAGGGCCACTTACTTTCCGGGAGTGGACAATGTGTTGGCAGACAAGCTGAGTCGGTCTTCCAACTGCACGAGTGTTCTCTCAACCCCTCGGTAGCGAACTCAATCTTTGAACAATGGAGATACCCTCAGACGGACCTTTTTACATCCCCTCAGAACCACAAAGTGGACAGTTACTGTTCCCTCATTCGCAGCAAACACTCTCAGCCCAGAGATGCATTCTCCCTCTCTTGGGCAACCGGTCTGCTTTACGCATTCCCTCCACTTCCTCTTCATTTGAAGACTCTCGTGAAGCTACGTCAGGACAAGGGAACCATGATCCTGACAGCACCTCACTGGCCATGCCAAGTGTTGTTTCCAATACTTCAGGATCTCTCCATCCGCAGGCACATTCCCTTGGGAAAGGACCCTCTTCTGATCACTCAAAACAACAGGTGCCTACGTCATCCCAATCTTCAGGCGTTGTCCCTGGCGGCATGGATGTGGAAAGGTTAATCCTTCAACCTCTTTAACCTTTCAGACCCAGTTTCCTGTGTCTTGATTGCTTCACGGAAGCCTTCCACGAGAAAATCTTACTCCTATAAATGGAAAAGGTTTACATCATGGTGCGCTTCTCAGTCCCTTGAACCCTTTTTCTGTCCAATCCCAAAGTTTTTGGACTATCTCTGGCGTCTATCAGAGTCAGGCCTTAAGACTTCCTCCATTAGAATGCATGTCAGTGCGGTTGCCGCCTTTCATAAAGGTATAGGGGATGTCCCTATATCAGTACAACCCCTCGTAACACGCTTTTTGAAGGGCTTGCTCCACATCAAGCCCCCTTTATGTCCTCCGGCCCCTTCTTGGGACCTTAAGCTGGTTCTTGGTCGGCTCATGAAACCACCATTTGAGCCTCTTCACTCCTGTGACCTAAAATATCTCACATGGAAAGTGATTTTCCTTTTGGCTATCACTTCAGCTCGCAGGGTTAGTGAGTTACAGGCCCTAGTTACCTATCCACCTTAAACTAAACTCCTGCAGGACCGGGCGGTACTCCGCACTCACCCTAAATTTTTACCTAAGGTAGTCTTGGAATTTCACATTAATCAATCCATAATACTACCTACCTTCTTTCCCAGGCCCCATTCCAATCCAGGGGAACAGGCTCCGCATACCCTTGACTGTAAACGGGTCCTAGCTTTTTATCTAGACTGTACAGTTACCCACAGGAAGAGCACTCAGTTATTCATCTCTTTCCACCCCAACAAATTAGGGCAACCTGTGGGTAAGCAGACTCTCTCCTCCTGGTTGGTGGACTGCATATCTTTTTGCTATCAGCAAGCAGGCATTCCATTTCAAGACCGTGTTAAAGCACACTCTGTGAGGGCCATGGCGGCTTCAGTAGCACACCTACGATCGGTGCCGCTTCCTGACATTTGCAGGGCTGCCACCTGGAGTTCTCTCCATACCTTCGCAGCCCACTATTTCTTGGACAAAGCCAGAAGACAGGATTCCATCTTTGGCCAATCTGTCCTGCATAACCTGTTTCCAATGTGACATAGCAACACCCTTCCGCCTGCCTGGTGGGGTTCAGGTTGCCCTCCTGCCAAAATCCACCCCTGTTGTTGTGCCTGTTGTACGCTGTTGGGTATTTTGGTGCATGTTCGGACATCCTCAGCTCAGTACTCACCCATATGTGAGGACTACCATCCTGCTTGTCCTGTGAGAAAGCAAATGTTGCTTACCTGTAACAGGTATTCTCTCAGGACAGCAGGATGTTAGTCCTCACGAAACCCGCCCGCCGCCCCGCAGTGTTGGGTTCGTAACGTTTTGTTATTTTATTTTTTGGCACTGCCTATAGCTTACAAACAAGACTGAGGGGGGACCCCTGCTGGCTGCAGGGTTAGTGCCATGCTGGGCATATGCCCTGTAGGGGCCAGTCAAAGTTCTGGAAACTTTGACAGAAGTTTTCCGTGATTGGGCTCCATCCTGATGATGTCACCCATATGTGAGGACTAACATCCTGCTGTCCTGTGAGAACACCTGTTACAGGTAAGCAACATTTGCTAATTCTGTTTATAAGATTTATTAACTTCCTGTAATTACATTTATTTAATTGTTTAATATTAAATTAATGAAGTAGCGGTTGTTCTAGATATGTTCATTTCTTCCGAGAGTATGATTTGTCTGCATTTCTCAATGAGGGCCACACTTGTAATTATGTTTTGCTCTGAGGTTGATAAGGACCTAGTACTTAAATGTTATTTTAAGAATAATGTTTCTTTTTGTGGACAGAAATTCAAATTTTTCCCAATGTAGCTAAGGCAACTCAAGTAAGAAGAAAAGCTTTTCTCCACTTGAAACATCATCTGGTAGCTCTGAGAGTCTCTTTTTTTTTTTAATTCTTCATTTTAAATGAATGAAAATGTATATGATTAGAAGAGAAAAAACCTAACCTAAGTTAAATAATTAAAAATTAATACACCTTTACAAATGTTTCAGTTCAACTTAGGAAATAACTACTAATGTATGACTGCTTTTCTAGCACACTCTGGCCTGGATTTATCAAAATGCAGTAAATATTGTATATGATAGGAAAAGGGCCATCTTTTATGGTAATAGGAGTTTATTGCTATTTGTGTTAATACCTATCTGAAGTGCTATCTTTTTTGAACTTTGTGATAAGTGCCAGAATTGATGTATTCCTATATACAACCACTGGGGGGACCATGTTTAAGCTGAGAGAGAGTCTAGCCAGAATGTTCTCACACTAGATTGGTATTTATATCTCTATGGGAGGCCAACCTAGTCACTCGAGGTGAGGTTTAGGTATTAGTGTAGGGGTAGGGGCCACTTTGACATTCAAAATGAGACGTACGAACAGAACAGTGCTTTCTTGTGAAGATTTGATGACCTTCAGAGTGAAGAAACTCACCCAAAGATGAGATTTGTGCAATGTTCTCTCAACCTAGCTCAATGTTACCCAGGTAGAGAGTCCATCAAGCTAGGTTGAGAGAACATTACACAAATCTCATCTTTGGGTGAGTTTCCTCATTCCGAAGGTCATCAAATCTTCACAAAAGAGCACTTTTCTGTTCGTACATCTCACTTTGAATGTCAAAGTGGCCCCTAATAGGGATGTGAATCGGTTTTGAACGATTAAAATTATCGTCAGATAATTTTAAAATCGTCCAAAATCGTTAGAGTGCATGATACAATACAAATGCCCCTGACGATAAATCGGGGGCATTTTATTTTATTTTATTTTAACTATTGTATCGTTAAAGACCATTGTATCGTTAAAGACCATTTCTCCTATAAAGATTATTACCCGACCTCTCATCAGAGTCGACAATCCAGGTACAATACCAATCCCACCACCACTTTCAACAGCTCGCCACTAAATCAACCCCGACTACAATCTACTCACGAAACTAAGCATGGCAGTATCAGCCATCCCTATTATCCATAATTTCAAGAGACCACCAGCAAAAAAACAAACTACACCACAGTCTGTACACAAAAGATTCATTCCTATCATCATCTCACCCTTAAACCAACTACTGGGACTCTCTCTTTTCACCATTTCGCTGCTGAACGCACAGTCTCTGACAAAGAAAACTCACCTTCTTCATGACTATCTTCTGGAAACAAACACGGACCTATTTGCAATTACTGAAACCTGGTTAAAACCAGAAGACATCGCCTCAATCAACCAACTCCCTACCCACTTGTACAACATATTCTCTATACCTAGACTCAAAAAACGAGGAGGTGGTCTCCTTCTTGCAGCAAAAAATACACTAGGAATGTCACTACAAACTACAACATCCTCTCACTCCCTAGAATTCGCCGTATTCAAATCATCCCACCTACAAATAGGTCTTATATACGCCACCCCAGGATACCTTGAAGCTGATCCATCACCGTTGATTGAAAACATAGTAAAGCATATCAATACTGACAAACCAGCGATACTCCTGGGGGACTTTAATCTTCACGTGGACACATCCCCTCGCTCACCTAGTTGTGAAACCTTCCTAGACACACTAAACCTCATGGGTTTCAAACAAATAATTAATGAACCCACCCATAAAGCAGGTCATACGCTGGACCTCATTTTCATTAACCATGAACTTACTCCTGCCACCCACCCAACGTGCCTTCCAGTTCCCTGGTCGGACCATAAGCTGATCAACGCCGTACTAAACATAAACCTACCTACCCCCCCAAAAAAGCAGAATAACATAATACAATTCAAGAAATTGTGCAGCCAGGAAACGCTCAGCAACAGCCTATCTGGAGAACTTAACCAACTGAACCTCACAAACGCGGAATCAGCCATATCTTCCTGGAACAACATTACCAAAAAAGTGGCCGATTCTACATGCCCATCTATTACCAAAGCCTCTCAAGCAAACAAAGACAATAGGAAACCTTGGTATACACCAAAACTAAAATCCATCAAACAGGAACTCAGAAAAAAAGAACAACTTTGGCGTAAAAACCCAACATCTGCGAACCTCACGGCTTTCAAGTCTACGATGCACCTATACAGAATATCCATCCTCCAAACAAAAAGAGACTTTTACTCACAAAAAATACACCACTTCATCTTCGACCCCAGAGCGCTTTTTTCTTTGGTTTCATCCCTCACTAAACCACCACTGACAGCTATACCAGATGAGAAAGCGGCGAGCAAAGCAGAAGAACTTGCAACCTACTTCAAAAACAAGATCCCAAACCTACTAACTCAGTCCAACAATAACAAAAACACTACGACAGTAACACCACTAGTCGCATCTCCTTCACAAAAGGCAAGCCTTAGGGAATTCGAACAGACATCATCTTTAGAGATCGAAAACATCATAAAAAAGCTCAAACCTTCCTCACATCCTCAGGATACCATCCCAACCAACCTCCTCATCACTTGCGCTAAAACCATCTCCAAACCCATTGCACAAATCATTAATTGCTCCCTCGCTCAAGGGTTAGTCCCTGACCCTCTCAAAATGGCAATCATAAAACCACTCCTAAAAAAAACCTAATCTGTCCCCAGATAACCCGGCCAATTTTCGCCCAATAGCTAATCTACCCTTCATCGCAAAAATCTTGGAACGAGTGGCAAATAAACAACTAACAGAATACCTAAACAATAACAACATCCTCTCCCCATCGCAGTTCGGCTTCCGCAAATCTCGAAGCACGGAAACCCTCCTAATCTCATTAACGGACTCCATCTTACTGAATCTTGAAAAAAGACAGCCTTGTCTTCTCATCCTCCTAGACCTAACTGCAGCATTTGACACTGTAAATCATAACACTTTAACAGATCGTCTGTCAGACATTGGTATAAGAGATGTGGCCCTCAACTGGTTCAAATCATTCCTACAGAACAGACATTATAAAGTCAAGGTCAACAAGGAGGAATCTCAACCAGTCACCTGCAACTTGGGAGTCCCACAAGGATCTTCACTCTCACCAACCTTATTCAATATATACCTGCTCCCACTCTGCCAGCTCCTCCTCAACCTAAATCTTATCTACTACTTATACGCAGACGATGTTCAGATACTGATTCCAATTACCAAATCTCTCCAAAAAACTCTGGACTTCTGGAACACATGCCAACAAGCCATCAACAACTTGCTCACAAGCCTCAATCTGATCCTCAATCAAAACAAAACAGAATACCTACTCATCTCCCAAGACGAAACCTACACACACCCAATTACCAACCTGTCTTCTCAATTAATATTGTCACCACAAGTCAGAAATCTAGGAGTTATACTAGATAACCAAATGAACTACAGATCTCTCATCAAGAACATCGTAAAGGATGGATTCTTCAAATTACAAGTCTTAAAAAGACTGAGACCTCTCCTCCATTTTCAAGATTTCAGATTAGTTCTACAGGCAATCATTCTTACTAAAATAGATTACTGCAATTCACTACTACTGGGCCTCCCTGCAAACGCCATAAAACCTCTTCAGATGTTGCAAAATGCTTCAGCAAGGATCCTAACCAAGACTAACAAAAGAGAACACATCTCACCCATTTTAAAAAGCCTACACTGGCTTCCCGTCAAATTCAGAATACTCTTCAAAGTGCTCTCATCAATCCACAAGGCACTACATAACATTGCCCCACTCGAGCTCAAAATACCTCTCCAACTCCACACCTCCACTAGACCAGTGAGACAAGCCTACAGAAACAACCTTCAGATTCCACCGATGAAGTCAGCATTAAGCAAAAGAGCCTTCTCTACAGCCGGTCCCAAACTCTGGAATGCTCTCCCGTCAGACCTCAGATCAGTGCAATGCCCTACTACATTTAAAAAAAGACTAAAGACCTGGTTATTCAACCAAGCTTTCTCATAATCATCAATCTGCGGAACTTTACCTGCCAAGGATCCCTTCTTTGGTAACCAGTAGAGAACTATATAAATCATCTCTAGTTCTCTCTAGTACCCCCAAAGAACTATCAGGTCATCTATGAATCCTTGGCAGTCTAAAAATCAAATACCCAGCCTTATACCTATCACCTATTTCCTTAGCCAACATTTGGCTCCGTAGCATTTACGTTATGTTATTAACCCCATATATCTGTATCCAAGTTCCTGCTACCTGTTCATTGTAAGACATTAACTTGTCAATGTTTCTGTTTAGAATGTAAACCAAATTGATCAGTAACTCTGTTATTGGAAAGTCGGTATATAAAAGTGCTAAATAAATAAATAAATAAATAAATAAATAGGGCATGGAATTATTTGGGGGAGGGCGTGAAAACCGGCTCACCAAAACAACCCCTAAACACACCCCGACCCTTTATAACCAATCCCTTACCCTCCCCCACCCTCCCGAACCCCCCCCAAAATGTTAAGTTACCTGGTGGTCCAGTGGGGAGGGGTCCCGGCGCGATCTCCCGCTCCTGGGCCATCGGCGCCATTTTGGCTGCCACTAATTAAAATGGCGCCGATAGACCGATAAAAAACCCCCCACCTGACCCTTTAAATCGACCCCCCCTTAGCCTCCCCCACCCTCCCGACCCTTTTTTTTTAGGGAGGCCCGCGCCGCTAAAAAAAAAAAAAAAACACCCGACCCTTTAAATCGACCCCCCCTCCCAACCCTCCCAACCCCCCCAAAATCTTTTAAAATTACCTGGTGGTCCAGGGGGGCCTCGGGGAGAGATCCAGGGGGGCCTCGGGGAGAGGAGAGATCCAGGGGGGCCTCGGGGAGAGATTTCCCGTTCCCAGGCATCAGCTGTTCTAAACAGAAAAAATGGCGCCGATGCCCCTTTGCCCTTACCATGTGACAGGGTATCCGTGCCATTGGCCGGCCCCTGTCACATGGTAGGAGCACTGGATGGCCGGCACCATCTTTAAAGATGGCGCCGGCCATCATCAGCCCCTATTATTATAATAGGGGCTGATGAGTAAAGTGGCCGGCGCTCTCTCTCTCTCTCTCTCTCTTATCACTATCACAATTTGCACTAAGATAGTACTTCACATAGGTATTAGCATAAACTGCTTATTACCATAAAACACACCCCTTTTCCTATCACATGCAATATTCAGGGCATTTTGATAAATCCAGGCCAGAGTTTGTAGATTTGAACAATGTTTTTAATTTGTTATTTATATTATAAAAATCACTAGCAAGAGGGGGAGGGCTATACAGTTCTCCATGTGCAATGTTGGCAGACCAGGGTCACTTTCTTTCAGGGACGAGGTGTCGCTTAGCCCCGCTGACAGCTGACTACCACTGGCACTATGGAGTTCTCCCAATGTGGTGACTATGGTGCAGAATGATGGCATTATTGCTAAGGCACTGATATCGAAGGGAGCCACCACATAAGATGACGCTGGAACTTTTCCAGCATCCTCAGAGGAGGGTGATATGCCAGTGTTCTTTGAACCCATTCAAACACGTGAAGTTCAACCAGTGAGTGCTGAGGAAGCCTTTCTCCTTTACTTGGAGGTGCTGCTGCGCTGATGGTGGTTTTGACCTCTGCAGTCCCTTTTATCTTGCTGGCAAAACCGACAGTGGTAACTCTTGAGACTATCCGGGACCTGATGGCCAACTTTGCTATTTCTTTTTCTACCTGTTCAGCCAAAGTAAATGAAATCTCTATCAAATTGGAAGTCGTATCTCAGGACACACTGTCTCTCAATATCAAGATTATTTATTTAAGATTATTACCTTGGAAGCTGATATTAAATAAGTGCAGTCCGTTAACTATGCCTTAATTAAGGAATGTGACTGTCGAGATGAGTGAAATTGACTGAAAATAATTTGAGACATTTAAATTTAAGGTTCTTAAATTTTCTCTGTTTAGTTGGAGAGTCACTTTCCGTGACTGCAACATGATTTAATGGAAATATTAGCTATTCTGCTTGACAAGCTCCCTCCATTTAGTAAAGTACATTTTTTGCCATTTCATTCTACTTCTAGGCAGGTGGAAGGGTGCTCAGCCTACATTTGATTTTCAAAACTTGACAGCCTTCTTAAAAAGTTATTTTCAGGAAGTTATTGAAAGTATTACTTTGTTGGTTTCCTTTATAACTGAACAAGATGTTAGTTTTGTAATGAAAAGTTATTTTTTTTTTTAAATTGAATGTTTCCTTCTTTGGACAAATAATTAAGATATTTCCCGATTTAGCTAGGGTGACTCAGGAGAGAAGAAAAGGTTTCCTGGCTCGCCGTCAAGAGGTCAGGGCAATCAGTGCTTCCTTTGTTTTGAGATTCCCATGCAAATGTATGAGGAGGCGATCCGGGCTTGTCCGGGGTTGCCGCCCATAACATGGGCACGAGCCTCGGACGGGGCGAGCAGGGGAGGGAGAAAAGGGGGGGGGGTGAGGAGAAGTAGCTGGAAGGGCACCAATGGCGGTGCAGCAAATTTGAATGCTGCATAGCCATTGGTGTAGGGGTAAAACAGAAAGGGGACAGCGTAGCGAGCCAGTCAGTTGAGGCTCAGGCAGCGTGCAGAGCAGAGGGTTTTCTCTTTGCTGCGTGCCTGATTCCCAACTGACCGGGGCGCTTGCTTACGTCCTCTTCTCCGCTTTCGTCGGCGTTTTCCCAGGGCATCATGCGGCGTTCAAAGGCGCAATCGGCGCCAAAACCGAGGTCCCGGCCCACACGTTCTTCGGCGCCGGTGACTGGGCCCAGTCGGCGGCGGGCCGCGGAGGCGGCCTCCCCGGAGATTTCTCATGCGGTGAGTCCCGTTGCGCCCTTCGCCCCCTCTCCTGCTCCCGCGGCTCCCCCATTGGGCGACCCCCCTTCCGCCCTCCCGGCGCCGCTTGTGCCTGCTCCCTCGCTGGTTGACTCAGGGGAAAGCGGCCCGGAGCCGGACAGCCCCCCCCCTCCGTTCAGCCCCGGCTCTCATTTCGGCCTTGCCTCTGCCTCCACCACGCGGTTTGCCCCGCCCCCTTTTGGCCCGGCTCCGGCGTGCCCTAGTGGCGTGTGCCCTGCACCCCCCTCCCCTCCCTCTCCTGCGGGTGTGGAGCCCCGCTCTGATACTCCCCTTCAGGCCGGGCAGCCTGTGCTAGCCCTGGCTCAGGCTTTTCAGGACTTACCGCCTCCCCCTGCCCCGGCCCGTCCCCGCGTGGGTCAGCCGGCCAGGCGCAGACGCACTGTTCCTCCCCTGCAGGCCGGGCAGCCCGTGCTAGCCCTGGCAGATGCTTTTCATGACGTACTGCCTCCCCCTGCCCCGGCTCGTCCCTGCGCAGGTCAGCCGGGCAGGCGCAGACGCACAGTTCATCGGGGCCTTCCGGAGCAGCCCCCAGCTATTCTCCCCAGAGGCTGGCGTGCCCCCCCCCCGCGGCACCCCACCCCCCCCCACCTTCCTCACCCCTCCACTCCTGCCCCCGAGTCTGGCACAGGTGTCACGGCGGCGTTAATCGCAGATGTTTTGCGTCATTTAGCCAGCTCGGGGTACCAATTCGTCCAGGGACCCAGCGACAGCAGCGGGCAGGGTCGTCCGAGCTTCGGAGGGTGGCAGACAGGGGCCGCCACGTCGTCGGGTGCACCATTTTTGACGGCAGGGCCTGGCCCGGCCGGAGGCTCTTCAGGTATGCCCAGGCACCCTGTTCATTTCAGGCACGCTGGTGCCGAGGCAAATGCGCTGCATGGGGAGGTTAGGGGCGGGTTTAGCGCTATGCGGGGTTTTTTCACAGAGCCCGACGATGGGGATCTCCCTGGCCCATCCAGCCGTGATGCCTGGCGGAACCAGGAGCGGAACCAGGAAGCTTTAGGTGCTGGAGCCCCGTCTGAGCCTAGGCCGAGAAAGGACGGCGGAGGCGAGCAGGCGACTCCCCGGGGCAAGGAGCCCACGGCTTCGCGGACCGTCGACACTTTCAGAGCGCTCGCTGAGCCAGGTAAGGATGCGCCGTCGCGGGAGGGCGGGCGTAGTAAGGGGTCGAGGCGGAGGTCTCGGGAGGCGTGCAGTGTTAGTTCTTCAACTTCGGCTTCTAGTGCTACTGACGATACTGGCGACGATAGGCCGAGTAAGAGGGCGGTTCTAGGGGAAGGGCCCAATTACGGGGTGGGTCCCACAGCTGCTGCATCCCTTTCAGAATTGTGGGAAGAGGTCCCTACTCGCTTGGTTAGGCGTATTCGGAAGAGGAAATTCGTTAATATCTTTAAGCTCCTTGAGGGAAGACGGGGAGGGAAGAAGTCATCTAAGAAGGCGAAAAAACGCCTTCGCAAAAGTGGTGCGGGCCCGCGCATTGCTAAGAACATAGTTAATTGGACGCGGGGTTTTCTCCGATTAGCCAGCGTAGTTAGTCACTTCGATTCCTCCCAGTATGCGGCTTTGCTGTCCTATGCGGACAGCATTCTGGGTGCGTTCCGGGACTATGATGGTTGGGCATGGCTCAACTACGATGAAAAGTTCCGGGACAAGATGGCAGGGAATCAGTATATGTCCTGGGGTTCCCAGGACATCCATCTGTGGTTGACACAGATGACCAACAAGAGCGCAGGATCGGTTCGGCCTAGTCCACTAGGTGGCGGGGCCCCCGTTTCGGGGGGTGCGTCGCTTGCCGTAGGAGGTAGTGGGCATTCCTTTCGTTCCGGTGGCCTGCGAGCTGCGGGGACTGGCTACAAAGGCGCGGGTGGGGCGACGGACGTTTGTTGGCGCTACAACAAATTCACTTGTTTGTTTCCGCAATGTAAGTTCCGGCATGCCTGCGCTACTTGCGGGGGAGCTCACTCTGCCCTTAAGTGCTCGCAAGGAGCGGGTGGAGGGGTCCCCAAGGGACCCAAATAGGCACTTGTTGATGTGCAAGGCGGACTCCCCTATTCTGTTGCCTGCCTTGCGCGAGGGTTTGCGCGATTATCCGGATAAGGCGGCTGCTGCTCTATTGTGGGATGGGTTTAATGAAGGTTTCCGTATTCCCTATCAGGGTCCGGGGCAAGGGGGCAGGGCTAGAAATTCTAGGTCTGTTTATCGTTTGGCCCACGTGGCCACGTATAAATTACAGGAAGAACTAGGGTTGGGAAGAATCGTTGGCCCTTTCGTGGGAAAGCCGTTCGAGTGGATGCACTTATCCCCATTGGCTGTCATCCCCAAGAAGGTCGAGGGCAAATTTCGTCTGATTCTGAATCTGTCCCATCCAGCGGGGGGGTCCGTTAACGATTTTATCCCGAAGGCCGCATGCGCTGTGAAGTATGCATCCTTTGATGAGGCAGTGGCGTTAGTGCGTAAAGCAGGGCCTGCAGCTTTGATGGCGAAAGCGGATATTGAATCCGCATTTCGTTTGCTGCCCATCCATCCGTCTTGTTTTCCGTTGTTGGGCTTTTACTTTGAGGGTGGTTACTTCATTGATCGTTGCTTGCCGATGGGCTGCGCGGTGTCGTGCGCTTTTTTCGAGGCCTTCAGCACATTCATACATTGGGCTGCTATTCGTCATAACGGATGTGCGGATTCGCTGCATTATTTAGACGATTTTTTCTTTGTGGGCCCGGGCGGATCTGACGCCTGTCAGCAGCAGTTATGTGGTTTTCTACGTACGGCTGCGTGTTTTGGCGTCCCTATCGCGCAGGACAAGACGGAAGGTCCTGCAACCCAGCTGACTTTTCTGGGCATCGAATTGGATACCGTGGCTATGGTTTGTCGCTTGCCGCTGCCTAAGGTGCAACAGCTGCGGTCCCTGGTCAGCACAGTTAAGGGAGCTGTCAAGGTTACCCTGCGGCAGATGCAATCATTGATCGGTTCCTTAAATTTTGCGTGTCGTGTGATCCCCATGGGGCGCGCGTTCATTCGTCGCCTGTCGGCACGGACGGCAGGAATTCGGTCCGCTCATCATTTCATTCGGGTGTCGAGGCCGGTTAAGGAGGAATTGGTGATGTGGGAGACCTTCTTGCACTCCTTTAATGGTGTCTGCATTATGAGGGAGCCGGATGTCTCCACCGAGCAACTGGACTTGTATTCGGATGCAGCGGGGGCGGCGGGTTTAGGCATATACTTTGGTGGCCGTTGGTGTGCCGAGCCTTGGCCGGCCTCCTGGGTCGCCGGGGGTATGGTGAAGAACATTACCTTCCTGGAACTATTTCCGATCATTGTGGCACTTACCCTCTGGGGGCAGGACTTGGCTAATCGACATATTGTGTGGTGGTGTGATAATTTAGCAGTCGTCCAGGTTGTAAACAAACAGTCTGCTAAGTGTCCTCAAGTTTCTGCTCTCTTGAGAGTCATGGTCTTATTATGCCTACAGTTAAATGTTAGTTTGCGTGCGCGCCATGTCCCTGGGTCCGTTAATCTCATAGCGGATGCTCTCTCTCGTTTTAAGTGGGACACCTTCCGGGAGGTGGCGCCTCATGCAGAACGGATAGGCGAGCAAGTCCCTGCGCACTTGTGGAATCTGGGCGTGACGACATCAGCACCTTGATCCAGCGTTCCGTGGCCCCGGCGACCTGGAGATCTTACGTGGCAGGGAATGATGCTGTGCAGCGTTTTTTATTCTCTATGGGGTGGGCAGGGGGGCAGGTGCCAGATTCGGCGGTTGTCCAGTTCATCCTGTGGGCAAGAGGCGCGGGGTGTTCCCTGGCGTCAGTACGGAGTCATTTGGCCGGCTTTGCTTTTTTCCGTAAGCTGGAGGGTTTTGCGAATCCTTTGCGTAGTTTTTTAATTACGAAAATCCTGGCAGGCTGGGGAAAGGGGGTGGGAGTCCGCCCAGACAAACGACGACCGATTAGGTACGGGGATCTGATCGTGTTGGCCACCGGCTTGCGAGGGGTTTGCGGTTCTGCGTTCGAGCGGCTGTTATTTCGTTTGGCTTTTTCCTGGGCCTTCTTCGGTGCCCTTCGCCTGGGGGAATTAGTCGCGCAGTCTAAAGGGGACATTGGGCTGACGGGTCTGCTGGTTGGGGATGTGTGCGTACATGCCGCACGCGTGACACTTCGGATTCGCCGATCCAAAACGGACCAGCGGGGCAAAGGTGCCTGGATTTCCTTGATCCAGGCGGCGTGCGGGAGGGTGTGTCCGGTGCGTTTGGCGCTAGCATATGTGGCGGTACGGCCTTTAGTGGCGGGCCATTTCCTAGTTCACGCGGACGGCTCCCCCCTCACTCGGTATCAGTTTGTCACGATTTTGCGCAGAGTGGTGCGAAGTGTCGGGTGGGAGGCGAGCCGCTACACGTCGCATTCCTTTCGCATTGGTGCGGCTACCACTGCGGCGGAAATGGGCTGGTCCGCGGCCGGGATCAAGGCGTTGGGGCGGTGGAAGTCTGAGGTGTTTCGAGCTTACGTACGAACCTAACAGGCTGCTGTGTTCCCGGGCTGCTTATTAACTGGGGTTGTTTGTTTTGCAGATCGGGTCTGGGAGGTGCCGAGCGCGGAATGTGCCTGGATCGTGGGTCATTCCTTTGTTCACCGTGCCTATCACCGGGCGAAGAAGCGGCCTTCTGGCGACAATTTGCACATTGATCGCCGGCACGTCCGAGTGCGTTGGATTGGAAAAGGGGGGATGCGCTGGGGAGACTTATGTGACATCTTACAAGGCTCTCTCGCTCGCTGGGGTGTCCCTCGATGGATTATCATTCATTTGGGCGGGAACGACGTCGGCACGCTGACTTGCCGTGAATTAATTAAAATCATGCGCAAGGATTTGGCGTCCCTTCTGAATCGATTGCCCCACACCAAATTCGGTTGGTCAGACATGATTATTCGTCTGCAGCACCATGAGCAGCCGTTATGGCGTCATGGCGTTAAAAAATTGAATCGCCAAATTGGCAAATGGCTGCTCCGGGAGGGCGGCTTTTGGATAAGGCATCGGTGGTCTTGGGAGCTTTTGGGGGGTTATTTTCTGGGTGATGGGGTTCACCTTTCGGACGTTGGTATTGACCTTTTTAATAATGCCTTGGAAGATGGGCTTCGCCAACAGCTAGGTTTTGGGGCCGCAGTGGGGGCACAAAGCCTGTAACCAGGTCTTTGTTGGTGGCGGAAAACCCGAGCCATATGTTGTATTGTGTTTTCTGATTTTGTTATGGACTGTTCGGAGGGGGGGGAGGAATGCCTGTGTAGCTTGGAGCCGCTACACGGGAAGGCCTAAAGAGCAAGGGGGGGGCCGATGCTCAGGCCGCAAGCTTACCCTCGCTGATGACGCGGCGGGGTAAGTAGGGGGAAAGAGGGGGAGAATGCTTGCTTACCACCGGGCCGCGGTGTAAGTGAAGATTGGGATGCGGCGGAGGTGGTGGGGGAGGGGAGGTTATTTGCATTTATGTTAAGATGTTGGCTCGGGTTAAGTTCAATAAACTGCGGCCTTTTGTTTATCACCATACAGTTGTTATGTGGTATTATTTGCAAGGGAGTAGGAGGTGAGGTTGGAGGAACGAAGGTCTCGTGTCCCCATGTTATGTAAAGCATAGTGCAGATTGTTATATTTTCTTTGTGCAAACAAGTTCGCATTTTGTTAGATTCCAGACGAATAAGGAGGCCTTCAGGGAACCAGTTGGCACAAGATTAGACTGTCAGTTGTATTAGATGCAGATAATCTCATGTTAATGTTATTTCTTTTAGATTGTTTTCTTTATTCTCTTCATATATTGCCTCTTTCCCCTTTATATTGTGGTCTACTATTGAGATCTGTGGTTGTATTATGTAGTTCATTGCATGTCAAATAACAGTGTGATATATTTGGTTCTCCTTTCTTTTTTGAAGATCTCTGTAATGTTGCTGTGTAAAGATACATCTTTAAATTAGATAAATTTAACAAATATAACATTTTTTATAAAAATCACTAGTGAATAATGTTGCCAGCTTTCAAAAGCTATAGCAAGGAACACTATGATAGGAAAAAGGGACAAATTATAAATGAAATGAATGGGACTCAATAAAGATATTTGTCAGTTTTAGGGTAGAGTGAAACCATGGCAAAATATTTGAAACCAAATTGAAAAGCTGTCTTTTCAAATGCAGGGCATCTGCATCCATTCTAAGAAAGGGGTATCCTGGCAATGTATTTATTTAGCATTTGATCCATTAAAACATGAAAATGCTAAGAAACTATGTCATAAGCAAAACGTTCACACCCTTAAGAAAACAAATCAAATAAGAACTGAGCATTATTACATACCGAGTCCACATCATAAGGAAAAGGGAGGGTGGAAAACACAGGAATGATTAAAAAAAAACAAAAAAAAAAGGGGGGGGGACCCCAACTGTTGCAATTCCTGCCATGGCTGGAGCCACGAGAGGCCTCTTACCTTCTTCAGGCTCGTCTCCCTGATGCTGTTCCTGTGGCCCGGAGGCTGCCCACATGGGTTTCCCGCAGTAGGAGCCGCGGATGCCGAGGTCTTCGCGGCCTGGGCCGCCATCTTTCCAGTTCAGCAGGAGATGTGCCAGGGTCCTTTCTCTGTGGCCCGGAAGCCTCCTTCTTCCCGCAGGCCTGTGGCCTGTTCTTCACTGGCAGGACACCGCCATCATGCCGACCTCATCCCGGCACAGCAGGAGCCATGCCGGGGTCCCCCAACAAAGCAGGAGGCTGCTCCCAATGTCATCTTCACTGTGGCAGGGAGCCGCGGATTTCAGCTCCTCTTCACGGCCCGGAGGCCGCTGCCGACGTCATCCTCTGCTCCTTGGCCTGAAGGCCTCAGTCCCCAAGTTCACGTGTGGCTTGGAGCCTTCCCCTGACCTCTTACTTGCGGCTGATTCCACCCTCAACATCAGGGCCTGCACGGCCCTTCTCTGGCTCCTCCTCTTCTTCAACATCAGTGTCTGCAGGGCCGCTGTCCAGAGTCCTGCAGACTTCCTGTTCCTGCCTTCCTAGGGGCGGGCCCGCATCTCTCCTCCAGAGTTAAAGGGCCAGGAGAGAGTGGTCCCTCTGGTCCCACCTACAGACTCCGCCTCGGGCATATCAAGTATTCAGCCCTTGCCTTTGCAACGAGCAAGTTCTTCCTGGAGCTGGTCTCCTGAGGATCTCCATTTCCCACTCCTGCCTGGTGTTCCAGCTCTTCATGGGATCCCTTTTCGTTCCGTGTTCCGGTCTCTGCACTGATGTCTTTGATGTTTCCTTGATGTTCATGTTTCCAAGTTGTTCCAGATGTTCTCCATTGATGTTCCGTTCCAGCCTGATGTCTTCGTCCTTGTTCCAGATGTTCTCCATTGATGTTCCACTCCAGCCTGATGTCTTTGTCCATGTTCCAGATGTCCACAGCTCCGTTCTGACCCGTCCCTCATGGTCCGTGACCACCCCGGTTGGGCTGAGTAGTGCACATAGTGGCCTAGTGGTCCGCGACCACCCCCGCTGGTGTGTGTAGGGTCCTTGTGGGTCTTTCCACCTGACTATGCCATGGAGTCATCTCATCCGTTGTCTGACCTGACTTGTTCCTGTTCCTGACCTGTTTCCTGATTGGCAGCACAAGCCCCCGGGAGCGTCCGATGCTCCTGGTTCCAGCCTCAGTTCTGGTCTGTCTCCAAGCCTCCACTCTGAGTTCTGCACGCCGAGCCTTGGAGCCTGGGGTTCTGATTCTGTCTGGGTCTTCGGAATTCTTGTCTCTGCTTCTGCACTTGCCTCTGTTCTCGAATGAACTCTGCCTTGCCTGTTTTTGGTGTGGTCCATGCCTGGCCTTGGTTGGCTGTGGAGGGTGTGCCTCAGCACATGCCCTAGACTCTTCGTCTGCCTTGCCATGCCTGAGTCTTCGTCTGCCTTGCCATGCCCGAGTCTTCATCTTCCTCAATGCATGAGTCTTCATCCTGTGTCAGATGTCTTCGACTGCCTTGACCTCTGTCCGGCCTGCTGCTTCTTGCCATTACCTGGCGGCAGTCTGAAAGGGCTTGGAATGGTCGGAGGACCATTCAGAGACCACCATTGCATTGGTGGTCTCATGGAAGTGTGCAGGTCCAGTAGAGGATCAGCATCTCCAGTCTTCCCAGCAGGGACTTCTCACCGCAAGGGCACACACTTCTTGACCCGCAATGGGGAGCGCCCCCTAGCGCTCCCTCCATCATGATTGCAACACCAACAATATATAAAGCCAAGCACATGTGCATTTTATGACCCCCAAAATCATCAGTCCTCTTACCCATATCTCAACAATAAGGGAAAATTAATTTAATATACTCTTATCGGATAAAAATCTCGCTAATTGTAAGGGATCTGAGAAAAACACTTTTTCCTTTGATAAAAAATAATTTTTCTATTTTTAGTGTTTTTTGTGCATTGTATTTTGTTTTCCTTTGTTTAGCCCTATAAAATTACTCCATATTTGATTAAAAAATATCAAGGTTGATTATTTTTTCAAGCATGTGAAATAGTTACAAATATTTTGGGGAATATAAACCTCCATGTGATATGCTTAGGATTAAATTTGGGGCACCATTTTGAGGCTTGAGTGCAATATGTGCTTTTTAAGAATGAAGCAATGTGTGTTTGGCACTGGCTATTCCTAGAATAACAAGGGAAATCGTGTAGCTGCTCTTTTATACTGTATTCTATTCATAGCATAGTAATGACGACAGATAAAACCATATGATCCATCCAATCTGCCCAGCAATTTGCTTATGGTAGTAACTGCCTCTGCCAATATGTGCAGGTTGCCCCCATGCATTCTATTAAGGTAGTAACTGCCACTCCATGCAGGTTACCCCATGTGTTCTGTTAAGGGAAATAACTGCTGTTCAATGCAGGTTACCTCCATTCGTTCTGTTAAGGATAGTAACTACTATTTTGTGCAGGTTACCCCCATTCAAAAATGTTACACCATCTCTTTCTGTATGCCTTTAGGGATCCGCAGTGTTTGTCCTTTGCCCTTTTGAATTCATTAACTGTTCTAGTCTTCACCACCTCCTCTGGGAGAGCATTGCAGGCATCCACCAAACTGTCCATGAAGAAATATTTTCTGATATTGGTTATGAGTCTTCTCTCCTGGAGTTTCATATCATGGCCCCTAGTTCTACTGTTTCCTTTCCAGTGAAAAAGATTTGAAGTTTATGCATCATGGATACCTATCAGGTTGTTGCGTCCGTCGGTACTAGACGGCTTCACCCTGTTTGCCTCACGGCTCCTCCCACTTACCTAGGAAAGATGGCTACCCCCACGTCTACAAGCCGACCTCTCCAGTGTCCCCAGAGTGCCTATGGTGCTGCCTCCCACCATGCTCCTTCCAGGTATCTACTAGGGTGCACGCGTGTCACCCACATCTTTATTCAAACCTTGGCGCGAACCTCAGGGGAATTCCCCCTTGCTGATGTCACGCCATCTGGGTATATAACCTAATTTGCTAGCTTGTTGAGTTAGCAAGGACTCGAATCCATTCCTGTCTACGCTACTCTGCCGCTTCCATGCTGCCGCTGGAAGCTCTCTCTCTACCTTTCGGGGTAACTGCTAACCTGGGTACCCGCTCCTCGGGGGCCCTCTGCATTATTACAGGTGCCTTACAGGGAACAGGTACTCGCTCCTCGAGGGCCTGCTCTCCCTGCATGCACTTCCTTCCTCAACTTGGTGGAATCGCATATCTACAGCCAACATCTAGTGAGTACTTTAACTCTCAGTCTATCTCAACCATAGTACTTCTTTGCTGGGAAAGCTGCTTCGGAACCTGCCAATACCAACGGGGTGAGAAGGGCTCCCTCTGCCAAGGTCCCTGAGACTGCAACTACCAGACTGCCTCACTACTGCCACCTCTGGTGGTACTCTTCAAGCTGTATAATAAAGAACTAAATGTGTTTGTGTGTTCTGAGTCTAGCCCAGTACTGTGGCTCCTCACAGGTCTCCTCCCCGTGGGCATGGTCATCTGCCACAGTCCCCAAGAATCCACCCAAACACCGCTCAACCGTAATATAGGTATCTGAAGGTGTGTATCACATCTCCCCTGTACCTCCTGTCCTCCAGGGCAGTGGTTTTTAACTTTTTTCTGTCGGTACACACCTGACAGATGGTTCTCACATGCATGATACACTGACCCATGATCGTCATGGGGCTAGATATAAAAGTGCAGTTTGCATCCACAGGAACCCCCCTGACCCACCATAATGGATGTAAAGCAGAATTATGACATTCCCCATACAACTCACCCTACAAAAAAGATATTCTGGTTCTCATGTCATCTCAGTAACAGCAACTCAAACTCCTTCTACTTCCAGGCTCAATAGCCCTACTTATGAAAAGACATAACACAACAAATAAGAGAAAACACAACTACAAACGCTTACATGTTAGTAAAATATCTCATCTCGGTAACAGACACAGAACCGACCTAACATACTCCCAGGATCTGTAGTAATGCACATAAACTAATACACATACAGTTACACCTGTATTATGGAATACACTCAAACAGGAGCAACCCTATCTATGAAAAGGCAACACTACAAATATTAAATCAGGCCCTTAAAAACCAATACACTTCTTATTAGGAAAACAGAACTAGCAAGCAGCTATAGATCCCCACACAGAAATAATTGTAAAACTATACTAATAAGCAGAATAAATGTTTCAAAACAGCTATGAAGAGAATAACATCCAACAATTAAAAACTCATAAAAACTATTAAACATTCTCCAAACACCAATAAAATATTTCAAAAAAGCAGACATCACATAATATTAAATAATTAAAATGGCAGTCAATCAAGAAAAATAAACTTAAAAAACCACCTTTACTTATCCCCTCCAGCAGCTCTCCTACTTCCCTTCCATGCAGGCTGTGGCACACACCAGAAGCAGCAGTAGAAGCTAAGCTCTATACTCATGGTCCTCTTCCTTAGTGCCCATGTCTCTCACATATACACCATACCAGTCATGCCCCATGACCAGTTTCTGTCTCTCACACACCAATCATCTCCCAGTCTTTGACACACACACACACACACACACACACACACACCAGTCACCTTCCTGAACAGTTTCTCTCATGCCATACATACACACAGGCTTCCCACTCCCGTGTTCTACTTACATATATGGGCTTCTCACTCTCATAATCACTTTCTCTGTCTCACACACACACATACACTCACCAGTCTCTCACTCCCATGCTTGTTCTCTCCATATGCACAGGCTTCTCATTCCCATAATCACTTTCTTTCTCTCTCTCTCACACACACACACACACACACACACAAACACACACCAGTCACCTGACCTCTCTCACACACACACACACACACACACACACACACACACAGGCTTCCCACTCCCATGTTCTCTTTCAGATATACAGGCTTCTCACTCCCATGCTGTGTCTCACACACACCCAGGTTTCTCACTCCCATGCTCACTCTTCACATGCACAGGCTTCTCATTCCCATAATCACTTCTTTCTCTCTTACACACACACACACACACACACATACACATACACACACACACATTCACCAGTCACCTGATCTCTCTCATGCAATGATGCACACACAGGCTTCCCACTCCCATGTTCTCTTTCAGATATACAGGCTTCTCCCTCCCATGCTGTGTCTCACACACACCCAGATTTCTCACTCACATGCTCACTCTCTTCACATGCACAGGCTTCTCATTCCCATAATCACTTTCTCTCTGTTACACACACACCTGTCTCTCTCTCATTTCCATGCTCACTCTCCACTGCCCAAGCTTCTCATTCCCTGAATCAGATTCTTTCTCTCACATTCAACCACACCAGTCTCTTTCTCTCACACACACCATCACCTTACCAACCAGTCTCTCTCTCTCACGCATGCACACACACACAAGCTTCCCACTCCCATGCTCTCTCTCTCACATAATCAGGCTTCTCACTCCCATGCTTTCTTTCACACATCTTTCACACATCCCCCCCCCTCCAACCAGGCTTCTTACGCCCTTGCTTTCTCACATACCCAGATTTCTCACTTTCATGATTTTTCTCTCTCTCACACACACACATCAGTCACCTCCCTGATTAATGTCTCACACTCTCACATACATATCAGTCATCTCCCTGAGCAGTCACTTTCATTGTCTCTCACGTAGACCAGTTTCTTTCAATCACACACATGCTCTCAATCACACACAGGCTGGCCGGCTGCTTCTCTCTCTTTCTCTCACTCACTTCCTCTCTCCCCTCCCCCCCCCCCCCCGAGCACAAATGGTAGCTGCAGCAGCCTCTTCCTCCAGCCCCTGCAGGCCAAGAAAGAAGAATCCCATTGGACGCAGGAGGCTCATGCTGCTGTCTCCTTTCCCGATTACCGGCTGCTTCGATTGCTCGGGGGCTGATGCTGCTGCTGCTGCTGCCGCCGCTGCTATTTTTCCACATGGCACGGCTCTTTCTCCTTCCCGCGCACCGCGTATCACTTCCTGTTCTGGGTCACGGGGGGGGGGGGGGGCGGGAAGAAGAAAAGGCCAGCCGCAGGTGCCAATACTTCTTCTACCACCGCTGCTGTTCCCACTGGGCTTGAACGTACTGATAGCCCGGTGGCAAACCGCAGCAGGGAAGGAAGAGCAGCAGGAGAGACCGGGAGCACGCGACACACCTGCCGGTGCTTGGCGACACACTGGTGTGTCGCGACACACCGGTTGAGAAGCGCTGTGCTACCATATGATCTGCCTCGCCCAGAAGGTTAAGAACCCTTCCCCTGGCTACTAATTCCTGGAGTCAAGGAACTTTACATACTGAGTATACTCCTGTGGAAAGAGTGGGGAGAAGCAATTATCTCTACTTATGGGCCCAGCGGTTAGTAGAGGAGTATACCTCATACCCTGGGGAAATATAGTGAGCTCACTGATAATTCAAAGGTATACCAAGCCAGGGTATCAGCAAATACAAAGTTTTACTACTTTAATGATTAATGTATTTTTTTCAGTTCAGAATGTTATGTGAAACCTTTCATACTCATTATGGAAGTGTGCATTGGTATGAGTGATAGATTAATCTGAAGCTGCTTACAGTGTTTATAGATTTTAGCACTGGTATATGTTTTTAACCTTTTGTTTATGCACAGTTTTTGATGCAGTTGTCTCTTGCAATAATAAAACAGTATTGTTTGATTTGAAAGTATTTTGTTTGATTCACAGAGACAATACCTCTCCAAATTTTATTCAAATAGGGGGGATTCCTTACCTCACAGGCCACACCCCTGGGTGGGGCTACAGTAAGAAAGATTTCTCACAATCTAAACAGTTCTTCTGGCTTAACCTTAGACTTTTGCAGAATTTTTAGAGTAGTTGAATATCTAGGGAGAACCTGCAGCCAATTCACTTTTGTCCAGATTAATAAACTAGCTAAAAAATTAGAATCAGAGCCAGGTGGCAGAGTTGATTGAAATTTGTTTTGGATTAGCTGAATAACATTGATTTCCCCCACTTTCCTATCACAGGTTTAAAGGTATCTCAGATCAAATTTGAACAACATCAATCATTAATTCAATTAGTTAAAACTGGGAAGCAAACCTTAAATATAGGCTATGGAAAAGTCACATGCCTTATTAACTTGTCAGATGTAAAGTAGAAGCAAGACCTCTAATTCTCTGTGATTAGACAAATGTAGAATATGCTATCATTGATGGAATTTTATATAGTATCTCTCCTGTTTAACATTTTCATGATCAAATGAATAGAACAAAAATGACTATAAAATGTTTCATAATCAAAACATGTAGGGTCTGATTTTCAAAAGCATTTACTTGCACAAAATTGGGTTTTACATGTGTAACTGTAATACGTGTAAGTGAACGTTTGAAAATTGCTACACTATATGCCATTGGATTGTCCATAGGATTTACCCAATGTTCTCTCAACCTAGCTTGACAGACTCTCTACCTGGGTAACATCAAGCTAGGTTGAGAGAACATTGCACAAATCTCATCTTTGGGTGAGTTTCTTCACTCCGAAGGTCATCAAATCTTCACAAGAGAGCACCGTTCTGTTCGGACGTCTCACTTTGAATGTCAAAGTGGCCCCTAACCCCCTACACTAATACCTGAACCTCACCTCGAGTGACTAGGCAGGCCTCATATAGAGGTATAAATACCTACCTAGTATGGGGACATCATGGCTAGTCTCTCTTTCTCTCTCCCCAAAACTGTGAGCCCAGCCCACTTGGCCAAAAATAACATTTGTAGAGCACCAGATATGGCATTAATGTACCTAAACTGGGAACTGCTTAATTTATTATGTGCATTCCGGTTACACTTGCAAATTCCCAGAGGCAGACTAATCTCTGGAGTCTCAGTGCATGAATGACGTGATAGTGCAGGAAGGGAAGGCTTTAGAAGTGGGAACTTTTTCACCCATTAACCTTTGCTGGTTGAATTTTCAAAGGGAAATCTCCTAGGGTTTTTCCTTTTGAAAATTAGCTTGCAGATCTCCCCAGAGACTTGCAAATTAATCAATCGAAAGAAAATTGACCCCTTTATACACATAGGGAAAATCAGCCAGATAAAGGAGCAAGTTGGACTAATCAAAGGTTATATTTTTCTCACCAGAGCAAAGGGCTGACCTCTAAAGAGTGTTGCTGTTTCAGTTTCTGATTTAATTTAAAAAAAATTAAATTAATGTGAAGGTTGTCTGGTTAAAATGAAATGTGTCTATATTAGAGAACAATATTTGTCAGTTTGCCAGTGATTCACTTATTGTAAGTTGGATGCATGTATTTCCGGACAAAAACGAAGGATGATATTAACCGTGTTCATTTTGTAAGATTTTGTTTCCTTGATACGCTTTAAAGGTGGAGACTGTCTGTTTCTCTCGCCACTTGAGTTAATGCATAGTGGTTATATGAAAAAAGAGCATAGGAAGGATGGTAGTCAGCTAGATCACTAATAGTCTATTTTGATCTGTATTCTTTTGGACAGAAGCAAAAAGGGAAAATAAGGTCAAATGGTTTGACAAAATGTTCTGATATAGGAACTTATTCAATAAAGATTTTTGCATAGGAATAGAATGAGAAAAAATTATTTTTGGATAAAGCTTATAGAGTTGTTGGTATTCTGAAATCGTGGTAGTGGAATTCTTTTTTGGCTAGTGGTGGGCCAAGCAACTTTGCCACCAACATGGTGGGAAGACGCAAGAGCTGGGAACCAGGGGGAAGGGGCTAGGGAGCAGGAAGAGAGGAATTGGCTGAAGGGAGTGTAACAAAAGCTCGGTAGCCCCAAAATAATTACCCTTCCACAAACAAAAGTAATAATATAATCATTTGGTCCACCCAAAACACACACAGCATAACACTTACCTCCCACACAAACACAACCAGACTTCTCTTGTCTCCCTTCTGCTTCCTTTCTTCCCCATCATCAGCCCTTTCCCTTTGCTTCCAGCCCTCTCCTATCCCTCCTTTAGCATGCCACCTCTCACCCCATCCCCTTTTTCTTTCAGCTCCTTTCTCCCCCTTTCTCTCACCCCTGCCCATCCTCTCCTCTCAGTCCCCTTTTCTCCCTACTCTTGATTTTCCCCTGTCCCCAAACCCTCCTCCCTCACATGCCTTCACTCCCTTCTCTTTTCCCTACTTCTGTCCATTCCTCCTCTTCTCTTCTCCCTAATCCCACCCCACTCTCTCTTGTTCTTTCTCCTTCACACCCCACTCCATGCTTCCCAGGTATCCAGTTCTTCCAGTTCTCCCCATAAATCTACGTTGTGACCTTCCCCTCTCTTAGAAGCATTAAGCAGCAGCAGAAGCAATGCAGATCCAGGAGGCAGCAGCAACAGTTAAGGCAGGTCAGGTGATCACAGTGACTGCAAGAAAGGGCAGGTTCACAGAGACGGGAAGGAAAGGCAGGTCTGTCGGTAGCTCTGGAGGGCAGCATTGACAGGCAGTGCAAAGCATGGCACCTCCATGAGGCAGGAAGCAGTGGCGTATCTAGACAGAATTATTTGGTGGGGCAAGCTAAATATGGAGAGGGGCAGATCAAAAAGAGACATTTCCACAAATCACACCCATCCCCACAATACAGTCCCCCTGCCTAAATTGGCTATAAAAGACACTAAGAAAAAATCTGCCTTCTGCACAATTTTAAAAAACTAGATCAGTTTCATCATCTCAATAAAACTACAATTACAATTATTTGATATTTTCATTCAACCAGTTCTTCAGTGTGAAATCTGTGCATGTTGAGACAGAATTTCAATAGAAAAACTGCAGCTCCAGTTCTCTGATAAACTCCGCATCTCTACAATGGACCTTGGATGGTTCCACTTACAACTTATCAAACCAAATAAAATTTTCAAATTCTGGTGTCACCTCAATAACTGCAACACAAATCCCTTCCACTGCAAGACATTTTGTAAATAATTGAAAACCCTGCAGAAAGACATGCAGAACCTATGTAGCAACCTCGCCATATTATAACAGTACTAACTTCCTGAATTAAAACAGCAAAACCTTACTTAGGAAAAGACAGCACTGCAATATTACACTGGGTCTGGAACAGCAATACATCTCCTATGTAGAAAGCACAACAAGCTGTACTGCAACAGATTTTTACATAGGTTACATACTAGCAGAATCTCTCACTTTGGTCACATGGGTAAAACACAGACAGACCCTCACTAAGGGGGTCTTTTCAAAGGCTTATCGCATGCGATAAGTCTCTATCGCACACGAAAAGTCCCTTTTCACGTACGATAGCATGCTGGGGGTGGAGTCGGGGCAGCGAGGGGAGGAGTTGGGGCGGTGAGGGGGCTGACTCGGCGATGTCTTTGCTGGCGATGATAAGGTTAGTAATCTTATCATCGCCAGTAGCACGCCGAATAGTGCCACCTTTCAAGGTGGTGCAGTTCGGTGTGAAAGCTGGCAACGAAGACACCCCAGTGGTGCGAAGACTGCCAGCTTTTGCAGGCCTGCCCCCCCCCCCCCCGCCTCCCGTTTTCACTGGATTCATTATTCTGTGATAAAATGGTGAATCCAGGCCTAAATATACAATAAAGTAACCATAAAGTATAAACAGAAATGTGCAGACAAACTGAATTGAAAACTGCAACAAGCCTGAATCTGTATGCAATGCAAAAATGGAAAAATAGAAATATCACCTTTTTTCATAAAATCAAAAAATATAAAACATCAATCATAATGGTAAACCATACTCATAAAAAGAATAAATATTTCAGAACAACTGATGAACAGAATAACCAAAATTTCCCAAACATTAATAAAATATTTCAAAATAGTAGATCACCAAATAATTAAAACAAATAAGATAAAAAAATTGTTCTCTCCAAATCAGGGAACTTTTGATTTCCAGGTGACCTGAGATTGTTGTGGATTAGTGGGGAAGGGGAGGGGACAGCACACAAACTTTCCCCTTTCTCTTATACCCTCCCTCTCCCTAAACACATCCCTACCCACCCTCTTCCACATACCCTGCCTACTAGCTCCCTCCCTCCCATCCCTTTCTCTCTCTCTCTCCATGCATCCTCTCTCTCTCCTTCCCATCCACCCCCTCTCCGCTCCCTATCCCACCCACCCTCTCTAAATTCCCCTACCCACCCACCTTCTCTATTTCTCTCTCTCCCACTCATTCTTTCTCTCTACCACCCACCCACTCTCTCTCTTTTATTGCCACCCAACCACTCTCTTTTTTTAAAATTATTTGTACTCCGCCTATCAGCCACTTCAAAGCTGATTACATTCAGGTAGTCTGGATATTTTCCCTATCCCCAGTTTTGTACCTGAGGCAATGGAGTGTGAAGTGACTTGTTCATGGTCACCAGGAGCAGCAACAGGGTTTGGATCCTGGTTCCTAGCTCACGGTTCTAACCCCTAGGTTTCTCTCTCTTTCGCTGTCTCTCTCTCTCTCACACACACACAACATATACAAGCTCTCTCGCACACACAGGCTCTCTCTCTCTCTCCATCTCTTTCATGCACACACATACAGGCTCTCACATGCACCATTTCTCTCACTCTCAGTGCTTCTCCCTCTCTTCAGAGCCTCTTTCTTTCTTCGGATGCCAGTAGTATGGGCTCTACTGGCAGGCACCTGCCCCAAAAAACATGCAAATAGTTTTATGGCCCCACTCATGCAGGACACGCACACTGGGTGGGGTTACACAGAGTTTTGCCAGAAATTAAGAGCTTTGTAGCTACTGCTGTGAAGTCCCACAACATTTAATACACATTTTGGGGGGGCTCAGGGATCTTTCACTGGGGTAGGGGTGGAGGATCAGTTTGTGAGGCTTGGGAGGTTTTTTTTTCCTGTTAATAACTGCTTAACTGGCAAAATACTTTGAATATTGCCTGTTAAGTTAAAGTTTGTACTCCAGGATGAAGTTACACCTCCTTAGACCCACGTCTTGACATAGCTGAATAACTTATTTGGCTAACTTGAAATACTAGAGTTAGCTGAATAACTCAGTTCCACCCAGGCATGCTCCTGAAGTGCCCCAGTTTTATCCAGCTAAATGTTAGCCAGATAATGACTTATCCGGCTAAAATTTAGACAGATAATTGCCAAGGATACTCAAAAGTCTGCATTTAGCTTTTTAGCTAAATGCCTTTGAATGTCAACCTTTACGGTTTTTGTCCCATAAACACAGGATTGGAAAAAAAACCTTAGTAAATACTGCTCTTAAAATAGAAAATCAAAAGACAGATTGTATGCTGTAAGCCTAAAGATGATAATTATGTCAAACCTTGAGATGCTATGACCAGATAGCTGGGAGTACAGGTATCCATTGTAAAAGCTTGATGAGGTGTACAGTGAATGAAAAAATTACAGCAATTTCTTGACCAATACAGTAGGAAAGTTTATTCAGAAAGTAGGAAAAGACAGTGTACATGATAGGAAGCAAAGCATTAAGGAGATCTGTAGTATGTGAAAGAGAGACTGAAAATATACTAAATGGTAAAGGTCATCTAAGCTCCCCTCCATAAATTGTCTCTTGCTGTTTTGTTAGTCCAATTAACAGACTGATACAGCAGCTCTTGTGTCTGTAGATATGAATGTTTGGAAATGTTTTCCATAAACATTTTGAAACCACTTTTATTTGGCACAAATAGCATAATTTCCCCCAAATGTGACACTTCAATGCCAGGAAGTTATTTCTTCTTTAACACAATGTAATGTATTTTCCATTGGTGTGATCCAAAGCACAGAGTAACCTTAAAATCTTATTGTTTGATTAAATACACCATAACTGCTTTTTTTTTTTTTTTTTTTAATGTAGCTCTTATGTGCAGAGCTCACTTTTGACAGGAGCAGCTGCTTTATTTCACTGATGCACTTAAATATCTGGGATCTGACTGTTTTTAATGACTGTGCAAATCTTAACAACTTTCAGTCACATAGACAGAGAAAAAAAATCCATTATTGCTGTGCTTTAAAACAAAATACGCTATAACAAAAATATTTTAACATCCTGGTTTGAAGCTGTTAATATAATCAGTAGAGAGCGCTTTTTAAATTGCAGCTTAGAGTACGTTTGCTGTTAAGAACCCTGTTGGTATTTAAATGAAGCTTTATATTTGTTGCTTTACAGTATGCTAGCACCCAGGGAGCAGCAATTCTGTCCTCTATTTATCCTTAGATTAATATCTCATAATGTCTTTTCCTTTCATCATATAGCTCGTGTAATTTTTACTCACTAGGTTTACTTTGCTTCCTTTCCTTTAAATTTGCAAATACAGACAGCCATAGCCAGATTTGATGAAGGTTTTAAGCCATTTGGGTCAGGGGGAAAAAATATATAGTTTATCTTCTGCTACTTCCCATTTGTGCAGTGCTATTAATCTGTCTTACTTAAGCAATATAAAAACTATATACACCAGTGTATATAGTTTTTATATTGCTTAAGTAAGTAGTATCTCTTCACCACATTGACCTTCATATTTTGCCGCACTGTCACTTGTTTCTATAACTCTTCAATTTTGCCATTACAATTCACAATGGCTCAATATTGATTGGCAAATTTGAGCTCTGCAAGTTGAGTAACACATGTAAGCAATATACCCTCAATCCTAGCCATAGTGCACCAAAGGATTTGCAAAGAAAGCTTTACAGGGACCTGCAATCCAGTTGAAATAGAGTCCAAAACTAGGGAACTCGCAGCATTCAGGATCCCCATGGCAATAGTTACTCCCAAGGAACAAACATGATCGCCTTCATTATTCATGGCTCCCTCAGCTCCACCGGATACCAACAAATATGAAACAGCACCAACCGGTCTTCCGGCTCACCTCGACATCTGGCTACAGGACAGCTGCACCATTTTTCCAGAGCTTTCAACTCCATCTCCACTTAACATATGCTTTGCTGCTCCCAGCATCATTGGAGAGAACTTGTCTTCACGAAGTAAGAGGAATCTGCCTGGGCTCAAGGAAGTCAACCATGCTGACCTCTCCTCCGGTGCTGCATCTCCGGCCCATGAGGTGGAATCAGCAGTGAATCGTGGACTGAAAAAAAAGAGTCAATTGGTCCAAGCTGGAAGACAAAGGATTAGAGGAGTGAGTGATCACCCTGCCTTTCATTTTTTCATCATTTTGCTAAGTAACAAACGATGCACCAACAGCAGGAAAATGAAATATCAGGCATGACTGATGCTGCTGCCAGTTACAATGCCATCCTATTTATGTATTCATGTATCTGTTTGTTTGTTTGTTTATTTAAAAGAGTTAGATCATCATTCACAACGGGTTAAAATAATCTTGGCCCCAATTTAATTTCTTTGAATGTAGCCATAATAATTTTGAGTCAAACTTCAGGTTTCCCATACACATTCTCCACAGAGAGTTTGAAACAGACATGCATCGGGGATTAATTAAATGTTCATTACCTTTCTTCTGTCTGGCCATAATGATTATATTTATCTGAAATGGTAATTTCATACAGTACTTTCACACTTTCATGTACTGTAGGCTTCCATGAGTAGGAAATAAAGAAAATGGTCACTTCAATGAACTAGTATTCAGAAATATTTGAGTGCAAATTACAAGTGGTAAAAGAAGCTGGCTTTAGTAGAAAAACATCTGCCCTGAGCCAGGGAGTTCTGATCACTGAGGTATTATGCATTTCTATTGCAAGTATCTGTTTCCTCCCCTGGAGCCAGTGTGCTTAATATTAGAGAGGGTTAACAGAAGTGGAAACAAGGGGCAGAAAGTCCAGGGAAAACAATGGCGAGAAAAAGACAGAGGAAAGAGGGAATTTGAATCAGGAAATACTGAAGAGGCTGGGAAACAGTTGTCAAACCATTAGAAGAGATCAGAGAGGAGGAAACAGATGGGCTTATGAAGAAGAGGAGATGGAGGAAACAATGAAATAAATAAGGTCTTGACGCACTCAAATTCCTATTGGCCAGTGACAATCAAAAAGGGGGAGAAACTGTTAGCAGCTATTATAGAGGCAGATATTGACAGGGTGTTCAGCAAATAATACTTATCATGGTCTGAAAAATTATACTTGGTATGCGCAGTAGGAAAAGCCAGCATTGATGCTCCATTAACACCCTGCACTCTATCCTCAGAGATGCCCACACACATCCATTTCCACAAATACATACATGCTTTTTATTCGCCTACAGAAGACCTCAGACAGAAAGGTGGAGTGAGATCTAATGTTTTGTTTTGTTTTTTTTAAATGGCTAGTGCTGTGGAGGAAGGTGCTAGAGCTCCTCCTCTTCTTCCCACTGTTGCTCTTCCAGTTTAAGGATCAACATATTCTTATGGTGCTAACTAAAGAAGGGAAAGCATAGTTATAAAACAGAGGCATAAATCTGTTCCTAAGCCTGATATAGCCAATGGCATTGCCAATCTTATGTACCATACCTACAGAAAAGCAGAAAAAGCACATGCAATATTAAGGGATACAAGAGTAAGAAGGGGAGATATAGATAGCAGAACATATGTGAAAGTAACAAGAGCAGGAGGAGTGGCCCAGTGGTTAAAGCAGCAGACTGAGAGCTAGGAAAGCCAGGGTTCCCATCCTGCTTATCCCATTAGCCCAGGTTATCAACCTATACTGTAAGCCATCTGTGGGGCAGGGACATACTTACTATACATGGATTATAATTCTCCCTGAGCATGGGTTTGGAAAGGTATTAAAAAAAAATAGTTTATCCCCGTGTCTTTGCATTAGAAATAATAAAAATAATGTATTCCTATGTTGTTGCTTTAGAATTTAAAAAGACTAGCTTATTCCTGTGTCTCCTTACCCATTATCCCTTTCTATTCCCACCCACCCAAGTGCATTATATGATTTATAGACACTTGTCCAAATTAAAAGCACAAGAGGGAACTTTTTTTTACAATAGTCAATTAAGGATTTAAATACAGCAGAGGAGTAACCCATACCTTAAACGTGATTAACTTCTGGTTCCTTGCTGGCTATTGATAACTAACATATATAATCCTGAATTGGATTCATGTACAGGAGTCCAAGGGCACATGCCAATTTACTGGGGTTTATGCTGTCTTCACACCCCACAATTCTTAACGAGCCCCATTCATCTCTGGGATGCGCTCTGTGTATGCGTGTAGTGGGGTGGGATGGGGGTGAGGGGTGCAATTTCATTGCAAGATCCTGGTGCTATTTAAAAGTCTATAAATACTTCCTTTAGTAAAAATCATGCTGGAGGCCATATTATCATGCAAATTTTAAAACAAGCGCACGTGTGAGTGGAGATACGCTAGAATTTTAAATCATGCATGCACGATTTAAAATATGCCTATCGAGCATGTAAGTGTGCATCTAATTTTAAAAGGTTCCTTGAGCAATCCTACTTACGTATCGCCCACAAGAATTTGCCAGCTTTAATACACGTATGTAGGCGGGTTTTAAAACTTGCTCACGTGAGGGATATTCCCAGTTTCCCAATTTGTCCACCAGTTTGCCCAGTCAATCTTGAGTTCATCCATACCCTTTTGTTCTTCATCCTGTGCCCCCTAGTTGACCCAGACCCCTCACCCTGTCGTGTAAGCCTAAAAATGTGAGATCTGCAGACATGCTCTTCGTCAGAAGCAGCAGTAACGTTATGCAGCTAACAAGCTACTGCGCGCAGCAGCTTCTGATTTTAAAATAGCTGTGGTAACTGTTGGCCCCTCCCTGAAACACTCATGCCCCACCCCCAACTACTCCCCTTTTCCACACCTTTTTTTAAAAAACATGCACACGTATATATGCATGTAATTTACAGCTTTTAAAATAGGCATCGCTCGTTCGAGGCCTAGATACTCATGTATGTGGGCATTTTAGTATAAGCAATGCTTTTAAAATCGATCCCTAACTTACCTTTATCAATGGTTCAGTTAAGGAAAGTTATAACAGAATGTTAAATTCCAATCTTTAGGTAGTTCTTTGCATTTGCTGACATTATCCGATTTTTCCCATTCATATCCCCTCTCAATTTCAGGGACAGTTTTAAAGCTTCTTCCCAAAATGTGGATATGATACTTGCTTGGGATAGATGATATACTTCAGTTTTCAATATGTCAAACCTTAGTCAAAATAACTTGGTTAGACTCTTTACAACTTCTTCAGTACCTGGGTGGCACCTCCCACCTCTGCTCCAGAATTTCTAAGGTATTTAAAGTGGATGTACAGTAGATGGGTGCCTTTAGTTCTCCCTTCCTCTTCAGGGATGTTGGTGGATGTCTCAGGTGCCTTAGGGCTTCTGCAGATGGTGGGGGTTGAATTCCTCTAGCAAGAGGTATTCAGAAGGTAAACAAAAATAAGACCAGGTCTCATAAACTCCAAAGAAATAGAAGGAAGGATGGATAAAACTTCCTTTAAAAAAAATTTCCAAAATAGGAACTGATATGTTAGGATTTGTGTGTGTCTGTGGGTATGTGGACCCTTCAGCCGAGGTGAGATGTAATGACCCACAGGGTGGAGCCCCACTGAGTCTCACCGTTGGGTAGGCGAGGTCTCGGCTGCAGGTTAAGAGACAGCAGAAGCGAGAGTGGAGAGAGAGAGCACCCCTAGAGTTTGGCCAGGGAACATCAGCCCAGGGGCTAGTGGTAGGTTAGATGGCAATGCCCAAGGAGCGGGGAATGCCAAGATTGGTACAATCTCTGTGATATCCAAAATCCGTGGGACAAAGAATATCAACGAGTTAAAAGTGGAGTCACGGTACTGGTCTGTGGAGCGGAGTACACTGGAGAGAGAGTCCTCAGCATTGTCATGATAGTGGTCTGCAAGGCGGGCTACACCGGAGAGAGTCCTCAACGTAATCACGGAAGAAGTACTCACAGGCTGTAGAGTGAAGAGAGGTTCCGGGGAAGACCTCAGGAACAGAAGCAGGAGAATCTTGGCAAAGGCCCTCCTAGAAGCGGATAGCCGAGAGATGAAAGGGGCCCCCAAGGAGCGGGTACCCTGGAAGTCTCACCCCACGGAAGCAGGAACCGGAATGATGTCCAATGAGAATAGGAATTACAAGTGAACTCGTTGCCAAGTCGTACGTGTTTCGGAGCTGCGGGTTTAAGAGTTGGATGACGTCATCTGAGGGGGATGCCCCCGAGGTTCGCGTTATGACGTGGTTAAAGCTGGCCCGGGAGCGCGTGCACGCGCTTAGGGAACCCCGAGGCCAAGATGGTGGTCGGCAGCATCCATGCTGCCCTGGAACGCCCAGGAATGGAGGGAGGAGGGAAAACGCAGGCTAGCAGAGGCCGCGAGTTCCCCTAACAGAGCCAAAGCTGGAAAGAAAGAGGTGAGCAACAGAAGTCGCAGACACCGGCGACCACGGGGCGTAACATGATACTCTTCACCAAAAGGAAAGGGGAACACTTTCTCCATTCTCATGTAAACACAGATCCTGAGAAATAGGATCTTAGGGTTCCTTATTCCCAAATTAAAGAAAAGGAGGAAACAAGAAACAAAAACTAAAACAAACATTCCTGCTTCCTTAAAAGCTTAACTAAAAATCTACAGCTTAAACAGGGGGCTCTACTATTTATAGGAGAAGGTAACAATCAATTCAGCAGCCCATATGGAGGAGCTGAAAACCAAATAATCTACTTTCCTCTCCCTTCTTGATGGATTAATCCTTTTAGTAGAGACCCAGTAGGGATCTGCTTTCTTCCCCCCTCCCCCTAAAAGAAAATGTGGGACTCTGTCACAAGTTTACTTGTAATAATTCTAGCTATTAGAGACATTATTAAAATCATAGACAAGCAACATTTCTAGTAGAGCATAAAACCCATTACTGCATTGGCTGCTTGCTCAAAACAGGAACTGCATCTGGTACAGGCATTCACATTCTCAAGCATTGCTCTAGCCTTCATAAATGAAAATGTTGTTAGGTAGCATAAAGCACAGCCTGTATTAATACATGTTCAGAAGACAAATGCATCAAAGAAAATCCATTTAAATCATTCTGTAAGTGATCCCTGTGCTCTGCACCATGGGCCGGATTTTAAAAGGGTTACGCGCATAAGGTATGCGTGTCACCCTTTTAAAACTCCCCTGCATGCGCCGAGCCTATTTTGCATAGGCTCGGCGGCGCGCACAAGCCCCGGGACACGTGTAAGTCCCGGGGCTTCGCAAGGGGGGCGTGTCGGGGCCGACACGGCCCCGACACGCCCACCCGCCCACCCGACACGGGTGGGCGGCGCGAATTTCGGGGCATTCCGGGGGGTGTGTCGGGGGCGTGGCGTAACTTTCACAACAGAGGTAGGGGGAAGGTTTAGATAGGGCCGGGGGGTGGGTTAGATAGGGGAAGGGAGGGGAAGGTGCGGGGGGATGGAGGGAACGGGCAGCGTGCTTAGGGCTCGGCGTGCGCACGTTGCACAAATGTGTACCAACTTGAACGCGCCGACCCCGGCTTTTATAAGATATGTGCGGCTACACGCGTATCTTATAAAATCCGGCGTACTTTTGTTCGCGCGCGCGTAGATTTATAAAATCTACCCCCATGAGCTGGATGCTGTATTGAAGCTAAGATACAGAGAAGGGCTTCATGACCACTATAAAGGATTTTATTTATTTATTTGTTTTTATATACCGATATTCACCCAGGGCATCACATCGGTTTACCCAGATCATGGTGAGATATTGTGGCTATAGGCCACACCAATTTATATTAAAACATAGAATAGTTATCTATACAAATTTCAGCATGCAATAGTATTTCAGTATAAGCATATTCAAAAGCATTATATATAAATTTCAGTATACAATAATATATCAGTATAAGCATATTCAAAAGCATTATATATAAGCAATGTATGGACTGGATTGATGTAGGTGTTGTATAGTCAGTATAGACTAAATTAATGTTGGCGTTATATTATCTGGCGTTTCAATGTCTGTAACAACATAAGTCATTGTGGGTTTATGGTGTAAGCTGTCCTCTGGGGAGGCTTTTTTAAATAGCCATGTTTTTAGTGAATTCTTGAAGTTCTGTGATGAGGGTTCTGTTCTGAGATTTTCTGGTAGTTTGTTCCATAATGTAGGGCCGGCTTTTGAGATTGCTCGTTTTCGGGTTTAAGAATTTTCTTTCAAATAAAATAATCACTTCCCTTTTTTTCTGTAGGGATAAATTTCCATCCAAGCAAGCTCCAAAGCAGCAATCAGCACTGTGTATTTTGTGACACACAGTGCTGCTTGCCGCCTTGAACAGAAACTTATCCTGACAAAAAAAGGGAAGTAATTATTTTATTTACAAGAAAATTCTTTAAAAAAAGGACACTAATTTATGAGCTATGATAAAACATGACCCAATAAAGACGTGCATACATAAATAATTATGTGACGCGCACAGGTGTTATGATGGTCTTGAGCAGCAATAATTAAGCTTTGTCGCCAGTGTAAAAATGCAACTAATTTTGTTTTTGAATGCTCTTATATATAGTGTTTGTTACATCATTTGCATTCTACTAGTTGACTCCTTCAATTGTTTAATAATTTATGTTCAGAATAGTTTTGGTTAAATGATGAGATTCTTTCTTAGCATGACCATGTTAGCCTATTTATTATTTGTGTTTTGTTATATGCTTTTAAAGTGGTTATTCCCCATTTACAGCATTTGCTGTCAAGTGAGTAAGAAACATCATTAAATAAATATCACGACTCACCCTTATGCTAAAATCCATGCTTCATAATTGTTCATCCAGTTTCAGGTACCCATCTCTTCTCTCCTCCAACCACCCAGTTGTTTGGTGTCACTTCATTAATTTAAACAAATTGCTCTAGCACTTGGAAAATCACAACAGACCCAAATCTTAATTGGTATTACCTTGACAACCCCATTGGCCTATGGCTATGTACTATACGATGGCTGCTCTTATACTTCTTTGGCTGCAGACTCCTGTGGTAAGGATAGAAAGGTTTCTTACATTTTCTAAAGTCAAAGCCTTCAGCCAGGAGGTTATTTTATATACTTCAAAATACAATTACTTGATGAGGATATATTCAGTCTATTACCTTTTTATTATATGCACAATATAAGATATCCTCTTTAATAATTAGCATTCCTTCTTCACTAATAAAGGCATTAATTGTTAGAATTCAGTTTATCTACCATCTCAACCTCAGAGTAGTCAGTAGGAAGGCTATTCTAGTTGCTACCCTCCTGTAAAAGGATGGTGGTAATTAACCCCACTGTATAAAACAGAGGGCAATTTTCTAATTGAACGCTCAAGTGCAAAGTCTGCAGGTACTTTTTACTCACAAACTTTACACCAGGGTTCAAAGAGAAAGATTTATCATATTTAAATGAGGTTGTGTGGTGATTGAAGTGTGGGCAAATATTTTAGACTTCTTGCCCTTGCATCCTAACAGAAGCATAATCTGTGGTGATTTAAGGAAAGCAACACCTTGCAAGACCTGGAGACTGGGCACTCAAATGGCAAATAACATTTAATGTAAACAAGTGCAAAGTGAAATACCTTGGGAAGAGCAATTTAAACTATAGCTACACAATGCAAGTTTCCATATTAGGAGTCACCACACAGGAAAAGGATGCAGGCCTCATTGAGATAATATGTTGAAATCTTCTGCTCAGTGTGCAGTGGAAGACTAGATAGCAAATAGAATGTTAGGGATTATTAGGAAAGGAACAGAGAATAAAACAGAGAATATCATATTGCTCCTTTTTAAATAGAAAGGAGGCTCTAGAACAAGGGGTCATGAGATGAGGTTGAAAGGGGGTTGACTCAGGAGTAATCTAAGGAAATATTTTTTACAGAGAGGGTGGCGGATGTGTGGAACAGCCTCCCAGTGAAAGTTGTGGAGACAAAAATAGTATCTGAATTCAAGAAAGCATGGGATAAATACAGGGGATTTCTAAGGAAGTAATGGAAATTGTGGTACTGGATTGATTGGACAGATGGGCAGACTGAATGGGCCATGTGGTCTTTTTATGCTATTGTGTTTCTATGCTTTTATGGTATTTTGAGTATTATGTGCAGTTTTAGTCACCGTATCTCAAAAAAGAGATAGCAGAATTAGAAAAGGTACAGAGAAAGGCAACCAAAGTCAGGGATGGAATGATTCCCCTATGAGGAAAGACTAAAGAGGTTATGGCTCTTCCACTTGGAGGAGAGATGACTGAGGGGAAAAATGATAGAGGTCTATAAAATAATGAGTGGAATGGAACAGGTGAATGCAAATCTGTTGTTTACTCTTTCAAAATATACAAAGACTAGGGGGCAGGCAATGAGGTTACTATGTACTACATTTAAAACAAATAGGAGGAATTGTTTTTATCTCTTTACATAATAAATCTCTGGAATTCATTGCCAGAGGATGTGGTGAAAGCTGTAAGTGTAGCTGTGTTCTAACAAAATTCTGTGTCATATCCTTGTATGAGATACGTGCGGACAAGCGTCTTATTGAAGTCTAATATTTTAGACAGTTCAAAAAATGTTTGGAAAAGTTTCTGGAAGAAAAGTCCATAAACTAAAATATTATTAAGGGGGACTTGGGAAAATCCACTACTTATCCCAGGGATAAGCAGCATAGAATCTATCTACTCCTTGAGATCCTGCCAGGTACTTATGACCTGGATTGGTGACTGTTATAAACAGGATACTGGACTTGATGGTCTCTTGGTCAACCTAATATGGCAGTACCAAAAAGCGGAATATAAAAATTAAAATAAATAAAGTCTTATTTTCTTATGATCTCATGTAATTCACATATTGGAAAAGAGATAACCGGTTGTTACAAAGCATAAATATATTCTGTAATGCCAAGTCTGGTTTGGTTCAAAAAGCCAGGTGAAGCTGTTTTGTTCTGTTTTCCTGCAATATGCAGATCCATTGGAGGAGTAAGGGGACAGCGTTTATTAGAGGATACAATTATTTCTATTGACTGAAGCCAACTAATATCTTTCTGGTAGAAATCTTCTAAATAACAATTGTGGGTGAACTGAGCCCTTAAAGAAAAGTAAGCTATATGAATAAAAATGAAGATGAAAGATGTGAAGAAATAACTCATATATTACTAGATAAAATTAAAGGTATACGTTTTCCTTTGTTTTCTGAAAATGTGGGAATTTAATGCATAGAAAGACTTTTGTACGGTGGTAATATCAGCATGGCTAACTCACACAATTTGCTGCAGCTGTTGTTTGAGGGGAACTTGAAAGTTCCGGAAACAGGTTGTTGCTTTCATAAATCTGCCAACAGATTCTATTAGAGCAAACGTTTCAGTTTCTAATCACCTTATGTTGATGTATATGATATGAATAATATGTGAAAACAAACATCTAACTGATCAGATCTGCCAATGAGTCCATGATTGGAGGGGCGGGGGGAAGCTCAGCAGAACTACATTCTCTCTCCTAATCATCTATACTCCAAGCCCCTTGAAGGAAGTATAATCAATAGCACATAATAAGAGAAATTATCCTAAAATTATCAATTATTTGATGTACTCTTTGATCTAAAACACTGGATACATTTTTTCAGTTTGATTGTTGCCAGCATTGTGTTGAAAAATAGAATATCATTTCCTGAACCATTAACATTACAGTCATTGATATATATTTATTGCATTCTCATACTGAGTTTTAAAAAAAATAGTATATTACCATGTAAAGTATAGTTGCTAAGTTTTTGTTTAAGTAATAGACCTCCTGATATATTTAATTTCAGATTTCTGTTTTGTGGTTTTGAAGGCTCGTCTTTACAATATCATTTTTTTATGGTCCTTTGTAAGATATAAATATACTTCTATGCACTATCGTAGAAACACTTTATTTCTGAATACAGAGTGGAACACAATTTGAGGACTGACACTGCATAGTTCTTACAACAAAGCAGATCTAATCATTTGTTGCTAACAAAATATTTTTAGGATATATATTTGAGATTCATATACCAATAGCACAAAATGATAGTCTGGTGAGGGAAAGTAACTGTGAGAAGAACAGGAATTGTACCACTTGATAAATATTTTATCATTTGAATCACCATGATCTTTCTCCAGCTACTGCAAGTTTGGTACCTGTGGTGTGAGTTGCTTTGATAGACTGGTCATGGGTAAGAAAGAGGTGTCTGTCCACTATGACTCAACTTTTCCAGGTCCAACCCTTGGAAAGAGCTTAGAAAGAAAAGGTATTCTTGGATTCAAAACTGAACTGAGCTGAACTGAATGGTCAAGAGGCAGAGGAAAGTATTTTTTCATGGTCTTCTAAAACATTTAAAAGAAATGGAAGAGGAAGAACAAGAAAAATTGGTGCAGATACTGATGAAACAGTTGGCAGAATATCAGGCACCAATAGAGATGCTAGCAGAGGCCAGCAGCAATTTTATATTCAGGAACAGTCAGTTCAGGAGACAGGCCAACTGGGTTTGGATAACCTACCACATTCTGGGGCCAATGTAATAAAATCCACGGCAAAACAGGTGCTCGTTATGAGCACGGGTTTTGATCACCGCGTGCGGTTGAAACTGCTGCTTCTGCGAGATATAAAAATAATAAATTATGCAAATGATTTGCACACCATCGGCCCAGGGATTCACCATTTCTACTAAGTGTTCACTCCTTACACTATAGAGCGGTACTATATCATCTACCACTCTGTGGGAACCAACCACATTGGATCATTAACTCCACCTACGGAGTATCTCATATTGCTAGCCCCTTTCCTTGGAGAAGCAGCATATATCAGATTGCTAACTCCACCCTCCTGGCGAGGTGTGCGACATCAGATTGCTACTCCTTCCCTTGGGGAAGCTGGTCAATACAGATCGCTAACTCCTACCCTCAGGGAAGCAGATCCATAACACCAGGACAGCAGGATGTAGTCCTCACGAAACCCACCCACCACCCTGCGGAGTTGGGTCCGCTTACGTTTTGTTATTTTAATTTTGCTCGCACTGTTTTGCTACAAATGAGACTGAAGGGAGACCCCTGTGGACACAGGGATCATAGCATGCTCAGCATGCTCAGTGTGCCAGTCAAAGCTTTCTAGAAACTTTGACAGAAAAGTTTTCCGTGATAGGGCTCTGTCAAGTGACGTCTCCCACATGTGAGGACTACATCCTGCTGTCCTAGGAGAGCACCTGTTACAGGTAAGCAACTCTGCTTTACTGCTCCATTGTAGCAGAAGCAACTTGGGCGCGCTGACCGACTGCCATCACGCACTTCCCTGGCACAGCAGCAAATGGTTGATGTACCAGCCGCCCCCCTCTCCACCCCTTTCTCTGGGGCCGCCCTGCGGGTGTAAATCCCGGGCTTTACGCGTGTGGCCGGGCGCATTTGAAAATTCGCCCGGCACGCGTAAGGCCCGGCCACATGTGTAAACCCTGGGATTTACACCCGCAGGGATTTAAAAATGTACCCGAATGTGAATACATCTGGCAACTTATTTGCATAATTTTACGCCTAATTATCTTGTGCAGTTGATATCAGATTCATCTATTTTCTACTATTGGTTGGGAGGGAAGTCTGGGTGAACTTGGTGGAGTTCATGGGGATGAACTAGGAGGATCTCAATGACCTAGAGAAGGACTGGGTGAACTGGTGGAGATTTTGGCAAACTGGTGAGTTCAACTGCACACACATTTTAAAATATACTGACTTCCATGCATAAATAGAGTTTTGAGCGAATGTGATTTTTTTCATGCATAAAATATATATGTGTATTTTTTTTAAATAGGAGGAAAAGTATGCACTTTTAATGCATTACATTTATTTACATGTAAAGAAACATATGCATGTATGATGCACATATTTTATAATCTGTGTGTACGTGATACTCACAGGTTATAAAATAATCTAGTAGACCTCCGCACAACCATATATGCACATATATGGAGCTGCAAGGAGTTGTTTGAAAGTTACCCTCCCTGTGTAGTAATTGATAATTGATATTACTTGAGGTTTGCTAATGTTATAGTGCTCCTCTTACATTTAAAATGCACCAAATGCTAATGTCTTTATATGTTTTTGAGGATATGACATGGTAAATTCACTGCTGCTCACAATATGTTTCATTTGTAGGGATCTTCATTTTTAGTTTTTATTTTATTTTATTTTTCCTGGAAATTTGTCATTGTTTATTATAACAAGATTAAAAATATTTACCCAGAAAAATGGCAAGTCATTTTTTTCCTCTGGTTTCTCTCAATTTTGTTCTTGTTGTAATAAACACCAATACATTACGGGGAAAAATAAAATAAAAACTGAAAATATAGGTCTCTATCCATTTTCCAGATATAGTCTGTTAGCTTTTTGTCAAAATATATTTGGACTGTTGAAGATTTCAAAGAGCATAGGGGTTGATTTTAAAAGGATCTTGCACGTGTCCATGTCCACACGCACATTTTATAAAATATCATGGCTGTGCCATGCCAGATTTTAAAAACCGCGCGCGCATGTGCGTGGAGCGTGTGCAGAGGGAGTGAATTTTAGTAAACTACGTATGGTGACACAATCAGGCCTCCACCAGTTTCCTCCCAGTTCCCTAACCCTACCTTTCCTTCCTCCTCCCCTTTCCTCCCCGACCCCTAACCTAACCATAACTCTCTCCATTTTGTTTTTGTTTTTTTACTTACTGCTCCATCAGAGCAGAAGCAACTTCTGCGCGCAGGCTGGCTGCCAGCTCATGCTTCCCCAGGACAGCAGCTAATGGTGCTATTCTGGCCCACCTCCCCACCCCTTCTGACAGGCCCGGCACTTGTGTGCATATCAGGGTTTATGCACCGTTGTAAAATGCACGCAGTGTGCACAAGCTCCAGCCACGCTCATAAACTCCAAAATTTATGTGTGTGGGCCTTTGAAAATGTACCTGAAATTGTTTATAAAGGTTAATGAAGCAAACTTTGAGAATTATAAAAATAGATTTTTGAAACTTGTGTGATATGGATTATTATAAAATTTTGTAATGATTTCTTGTTTTTTTTCTTGTTATATAATTTTTTTAACAGGTTGTTCGGTGTCACTTCATTAATTCAAACAAATTGCTCTAGCACTTGGAAAATCATAACAAACCCAACTCTTAAGTGGTATCACCATGCCAACCCCATTGTCTTACTGGTGATGTACTACACACTGGCTACTCTTATCCGTCTTTGGCTGCAGGATCCTGTGGTAAGGGTAAAAATGTTTCTTACAAAATTTTTTAAGATCAAAACCTTTAGCCAGGAGGCTATGTTTGTAGATTTTGAAATACAATTACTTGATGAGGCTATATCCATTTTACCTTTTTATGATGTGCACAAAATAAAACATCCTCTTTAATTGTTAGCAAAGGCATAAATGGTTAGAATTTAGTTTAGGGATTTTTGTAAACAATAGAATTTCACCATATATTAAAGTATTTGTCTTAAAAAAAAAAAAAGTCCAAGACAACTAGAACTCTGAGAGGTCAATATTTAAAGGGTTTGTTTGGTTATCCATACAAACCCCTAGATTTAAATTTCCCTCCCAGCTGTACAGACACATTCTAACTGGGTAAATCCTTACTCAGTTAAAAGTTAACCTGATAAAAAGTCAGAGCAGAATGCATTCTGGAGGAATGGCTAAAATGTATCAAGTTAGTGCCTGTATTCAGTATTATCTATATAAATTTAGCTCAGTAAGTCTGGTCAGAGAAAATGCTATCTTAAAGACACCCAGGCAACTGTACCGGCGTATCTTTGGCTGGTACGTCCAGCAGAACACCTTCAGCTACCAATGTTGCTATAATTAGTATTGCTTATGCCACCAGTGTTGTTTTTTTTCCCTGCCCTAAACCTGACTCTGGAACACCTCCATTTAATGAGGTTAAAAGCCTGCACATTGTGTCAAAACACAATGGGCCGGATTTTAAAAGCCCTACGTGCGTAGATCCAGAGGATTTATGTACACCGGGCCTATTTTATAAAGGCCCGGCTACGCGCGTAAAGTCCCAGGACGTGTCTAAGTCCTGGGGCTTTACTAAAGGGGCGGGGTCAGAGGCTCCCGGCACAGCGGCCATTTGCCGCTGTGCTGGGAATGCCGGCGTGCGCATCTTACTTCAGCCCCAGGGCTGAAGTAAGTTTTCAAACAAAAAACTAAAAAGGAAAAAGGTAGAGGGGAAAGAGCAGGGAAGGTGTGGTGGTGGTGGGGGGGGGGGGGGGGGGGGGAAGTTCCCTCCGAGGCCGCTCTGATTTCGGAGCGGCCTGGGAGGGAACGGGGGAAGGCAACATGTGCGCAAGGTGCACAAATGTGCACCCCCTTGCTCGCGCCGACCCCTGATTTTATAAAATGTGCGCGCCTGCGTGTGTATATTATAAAATCGGGTAGCGCGCACACATGTATGCCCATCGCAGGGTTTATAATTTACCCCAATGCTTTTCCAAAGATACTGAGTAGGCAATTTTCAGAAAGGCATTTTACTTAGGTAAATAGACATTTACACAAGTAAATGGCTTTTGTTCATTGATATTAAAGATTTATTACCCTTTCTACATCTCCATTTAGTTTAGCCCAATATACTTCCACTATACATACATTTGTCTACCCTGCCAGCACCTCATTTAGGTACTACTTCTCCATTTAACCAAAGTTGGTATTTTTGAAATCCATTACTTTGATTTTTGTGTGACTTCTTTCTTCCTTGGCCATTATATCAGAACTTATTGTCTGATGATTACTAGCACATACAGGGTCATTTATCATTTTGCAATAATGCTGTAATGCGCTCGTTAAATAGCGCAACATGCGCTATGATGCAAATGTTGCATTTGCTATGCAAGTGGGAGGAGTTGGGCAGAGTTTATGGTAATGAACAGCTTCTAACATCAAACGCAATAGAGTAACGCACAGCAATGTGAGTTTTAATGCCAGAAATAATTACACCTTTTTTCTGTGCATTGTGCTCGCATTAGCTGTGCATTACTGGGGGTTGAATCGATGAAAGGTACAAGAAGAGTTGATTTTTACAATGCACTTTTTACCTAGCTTCAAACAAGCTAGGTAAAGACTGTATTGTATCTTTCATCAATTCAAACAGCAGAAAATCTTTAGTGATGTCAACTTTGCTGTTCGTACCTCCTACTGTGTATGTAAAACTTACCCCCCCCCAAAACCCCACAGTGAGTTAAAAATGCCCCCTCTTACAGTGGTATAAATAGTAGGGATGTGAATCGAGCTTCGGACGATTGAAAATATCGTACGATATTTTCAAAATCGTCAGAAATCGGGGGCTCCCCCAAAACGATAGGAAAACCCCACGAAATTGTTCGTGGGGGTTCTCTTATCGTTTTGGGGGAGGGTGGGAAAAACAGCACACAAAAATAACCCCTAAACCCACCCCGACCCTTTAAAACTAATCCCTTAGCTTCCCCCACCCTCCCGACCCCCCAAAAAACTTTTTACAGGTACCTGGTGGTCCAGTGGGGGTCCCGGGAGCGATCTCCCGCTCCCGGGCCATCGGCTGCCACTAATCAAAATGGCGCCGATGGCCCTTTGCCCTTACCATGTGACAGGGTATCCGTGCCATTGGCCGGCCCAGGTCACATGGAGGGAGCACTTGATGGCCAGCTCCATCTTTAAAAATGGCGCGGGCCATCCAGTGCTCCCTCCATGTGACAGGGGCCGGCCAGAAGCACATCGTCCTTCATTTCCACCTTTGGATGTCTTTGTCCAGATATCTATCCAGTTCTTCTGCCTGTGTTGGAGGACTGTAGATCACACTGGTGTAGATGGAAGTGCTAGCTGCCCTTTCCAAGATAACCCACAGTACCTCCTTCTTTCTCCACATCCCCTACATTTCAGTTGCTTTGATAGCATTTTTACGTAAAGAGCAAATCCCCCCCCCCCTTTTCTAAAAGAGGTCTTGGTCATTACAATTTGAGAGGCATCATATTGTGGTAAATGTTAAGGGATGCCTCTTAACTTCTACTGTTGAGTTATTGTGATGAGTCATTGTGGCACAGGTTTATCAGAGACCTGATGAGGTGTTATCAATAGGATGAGTAACAGGGATTTCCTCTCATCAAAACAGTGTTAGTGCAATGTCCTGTAGGAGTGCCTTGGCACTTTTCTCTTCAGGCAAAATAAAAAGTAATGCTTTAAAATGTGTTTATGCTTTTTATAGTACTATATATACAGTTGTGCTCATAAGTTTACATACCCCTGGCAGAATTTGTAAGATGTGTAGCATTTGAAGAAACATGAGTGATTAGACAAAACACATGTTATTTTTAATGTGTTTAAAACTAAAACTATTATGTATCACAGAATAGCACAATCATTAAACAAACCATAGCAATAAGGGAAATAATAAAATGGTCCTGTTCAAAAGTTTACATACCCTTACTTCTTAATGTCATGTGTTGCCCTTTTTGCATCAATGACAGCTTGCGGTCTTTTGTGATAGTTGTGTATAAGAACATAATAATTGCCATACTGGGTCAGACAAAGGGTCCATCAAGCTCAATATCCTAACAGTGGTCAATCCAAGTCACAAGTACCTGGCAAGTACCCAAACATTAAATCAATCTCAAGCGATTACTGCTTATTAATTAATAACAGTTTATGGATTTTTCCTCCAGGAACTTATCCAACCCTTTTTTAAACCCAATTACGTTAACTGCTGTAACCACATCTTCTGGCAATAAATTCCAGAGCTTAACTATGCACTGAGTGAAAACGAATTTTCTTCAGTTTGTTTTAAATGAGCTACTTGCCAGCTTCATGGAGTGCCCCCTAGTCCTTCTATTATCTGAGAGAGTAAATAACCAATTTACATTAACTTTTTCAATTCCTTTCATGATTTTGTAGAACTCTATCATATCCCCCCTCAGTTGTCTTGTTGTATTTAGGGTGAATGTGGACTCTTGGTCAGGGTAATGATGACTCCTCCTATGGGGAGGGGTCCCGTGGGGAACTACCTGGATTGTCTAGATGCTCTAGTAAGCGGACACAGAGGCAGAGAAGCTTTATTGTACTGTACTGAAGTTGGCACTGCCTGTAGGGCAAACAATGCTGGTATTCAGGACGTGCTTTAGCCTTGGATGTCATGGTCGGCAGTGTAGCGGTGCCGTCCTTCAGGGTAGCAAAGACTTGAAGGAGATCCCGCAAGCGGAACAGGCTGTGAGTCAATGCAGATGATCTGGAAAGCCGAAAGCAGGGTAGTACTCACAGCATAGAAGATAGGATCTTCTGATAAATGATCAATGAGAGACCTGAAGTCGAGATGAGGATAACCCAGAGCTAGATAGGCCTCGAGGCGCGAGTACCTACAAATACTGTGGGTTTGGCACAGATGAGCTGAAGGCTCCTTCTGTGGAGGAGAATACGACCTGGCCCCATGGTGCAGGTTACCCAGAGCTAGATGGGCCCTCGAGGAGCGAGTACCCACAAATACTGAGGGTTCCTGAAAAAGAAAGCAGAGAGGACCCCCGAGGAGCGGGTATCCAGTTAGAAGTAGCAAGAAGCGAGAGGCTCCAGAGGAGCGCGTACCCAGAGCTTCTGCCGTCAGAGAGGTAACCCCGGAGGGCAAGTAGAGTCTAAGCGGGCACTTAGAAGCGGTCAGAGAAGCAAAGCAAAGTCCTTTCTAACTCGTTTACTAGGATGGGAGCGGAGGCTTAAGTACCCGGAGGTACTGACGTTATGCAATGGGGCCGCCCCCGAGGTTCCCATCAAGACGTCTTTAAGAACTTGGTAGGCATGCGCGAGCGCACCCTAGGAGGCACCAGGAATCATGGCATCCGGAACGCCCCATGCTGGTTTGGGCAAGCTGAGGGTTTCTGCATTCGGCAGTGGAGACAGCCCTTCTCCCAAGGGAGGCAGAGAGAGGAAAAAAGGAGGTGAGGCAAAGCGGTTGCAGCCATCTATGACCAACGGCCATAATATGTCTCTTCTCCAAACTGAACAGCCCTTAGCCTTACCTCATAGAGCAGTCATTCCATGCCACTTAACATTTTGATTGCCTTTCTCTTCTGCACTTTCTCCAGTGCAACTATATCTTTTTGAGATATGACGACCAGAATTGCTCACAATGAGGCAGATTTTCAAAGAGTTACGCACGTAAATCCAGAAGGATTTACACGAGTAGGGGGGTTAAGCGTGCCGAGTCTATTTTAAAAAGGCCCGGTGGTGCGCATAAAGCCCCGGGAAGCATGTAAGCCCCGGGACTTGAAAAAAGAGGTGGGGCATGGGAGGGGGTGGGGCGGGGGCAGGGCTAGAGGCCTCTACATGGTCGCTGGGCCAGGGATCGCGCCGGCGGTTGGCTGGCACACGCAACTTACTTCAGCCCCAGGGCTGAAGTATGTTTTAAAACAAAAAAAAGAAAGCAACAAAGGTAGGGGGAAAGGGCGGGGGAGGTAGGGGAAGGGAAGGTGGGGTGAGGGGTAAGGAAGTTCCCTCCGAGGCCGCTCCAATTTTGGAGCGCCTGGGAGGGAACAGGGGAAAGCAGCGGGGCTCGGATAGGTCTCGGCGTGCACAAGGTGCACAATTATGCACTCCCTTGCATGCGTTGACTCCGGATTTTATAAGATGTGCGCACCTGCATGCGCATGTTATAAAATTGGGCGTACATGTGCACATGCTGGGTAGTGCACGCACATGTAGGCCACGCATGTATGTTTTAAAATCCAGCCCAATATTCAAGATGCGGTCTCACTATGGAGCGATACAGAAGCATTATGATATCCATCGTTATATTTGCCATTCCCTTTTTAATAATTCCTAACATTCTGTTGCTTTTTTGATCGCGAAACCACACTGAGCTGACAATTTCAATGTATTATGCACTATGACCCCTAGATCTCTTTCTTAGGTGGTAACTCCTAAGATAAAACCTAACATTGTGTAACTACAGCAAGGGTTATTTTTCCATATATGCATCACTTTGCACTTGTCCACGTTAAATTTCATCTGCTACTTAGAAGCCCAGTCTTCCAGTCTTGCAAGGTCCTCCTGGAATTTATTTCCATCCGCTTGAGATTTAACTACTCTGCATAATTTTGAGTCATTGGCAAATTTGATCACCTCACTCATCGTACCCCTTTCCAGATCATTTATAAATATATTAAAAAGCACTGGTCCAAGTACAGATCCCTGAGGCACTCCACTGTTTGCCTTTTTCCACTGAGAAAATTGACCATTTAATCCTACTCTCTGTTTCCTGTCTTTTAACCAGCTTGCAATCCACAAAAGGACATTGCCTCCTATCCCATGACTTTTTAGTTTTCTTCGAAGCCTCTCATGTGGAAATTTGTCAAACGCCTTTTGAAAATCCAAATACATCACTTCTACTGGTTCACCTTTGTCCACATGTTTATTCACTCCTTCAGAAAAATGGAGACTCAGATTTGTGAGGCAAGACTTCCCTTGGGTAAATCCATGCTGGCTGTATCACATTAAACCATATCTTTCTAAATGTTTTGTGATTTTATTTCTCATGTGCTAAAGCTGCCCATTTTATTTCTTATGTGGTAAAGCTGCCCATTCCTCTTGGCAAAAAGCCTCCAGATTCTGTAAATTATTTCGTTGTCTAGCATGAACTGCATGTTTGAATTCTCCCCAAAGTGGCTCAATGATATTGTGGTCAGGAGACTGTGATAGCCACTCCAGAACCTTCACTTTCTTTCTGCTGCAGCCACTGAAGGGTCAACTTGGCCTTATGTTTCAGATCGTCGTCATGTTGGAAAGTCGAGATGTGCCCCATGCATAGCTTCCTGTCTGATAAATGCAAATTGTCCTCCAATATTTTCTGATAACATGCTACATTTGCCCTGCCATCAATTTTTACTAAATTCCTGTGCCACTGTAGCTCACACACACACCCCCCTAATACAGCAGAGATCCACCTCCATGCTTCATGGTAGAGAGATGGTGTGCTTCTCATCATAGCATTTATGGTTGTGTCCATAAAGTTCAAATTTGGTCTCATCACTCAGTTTTGTTCCAGAAGTTTGGAGGATTCTCTAGGTGCTGTTTGGCATATTGTAAGTTGGTTTTTTTTATGACGGTGGTGTAGCAATGTCTTTTTTTCTGGCAACTCTACTACGCAACCTATTTTTGTTCACGTATCTCCTTATTGTGTGTAAATGTGGTGAAGAGAATAAAAAATAAAATAATGAATTTGAAGGGGCTGTGTAAGTGCCAGTGATGCCTGCATTGAGTAAAGTGCTTGGGAACCATAGCAACGGGTATCCAGGGAAGCTATTACCTTAACAACAGAGCACTGGTCACCTGCTCACCTGTAACAAAGTTTAAAGTAATGGGACAAATTATAGCCAAATTACAATTTTGTTTAAAGAATTGGTATAATGGAGAATGATTTAAATTAGTTAATAATTTTCCTTTTTAGCAGTCTCTTGAACCAAGGTTTTTTTTTTTAGAGATTTCTGTTAATTACTAATCTATCCCACGTAGGACAGATACTTTTCTTCTTTATGACATTAGCAATATTCCTTTAGTTTTCTCTGCATGACAGTTGGTCAGTGAAGGTGCTGCCCTGGGAAAGGTGACGGAGAGAGAGCGTGCGCTGCTAAGCTGTTATTTAGGCCTTTATACTGAGTAAAACACCTTAAAAACATTTAAGAAACACTAAGAGTGAATGAGAATGAATGAGAGTGATTGTTAATGTTTATTTGACTGCCAAAGGTAAGGAAATTACTTTAGTGAGATTAAAAATAAAATAGCTGAAGCGCAGATATTTTCTCAGCTTTTTAGTTGAATGAAAGAAAATTTTGAAACTGGTTGTGTGATATCATAATTATTCTGAAGTTAAAGCCCTATTAGAACCAGACAAATATTGCTGCCTATATATTTTGTTCTACGCCTGAAGATAAGGGTGACTGCTGCTGAATTCCAAAGGAAAATTAAAAGCACTTTTGGCAAAAGTGTAAAAGATTTTAATTTTGGGCTTCATGACTTCTTATTTTCAAAACCTCATTTCCATTTAAATATAGTTATCTGAGGATTGTTTGAGGAAAGAGTGTCTGAATGGGTGTGAGGATCGCGTGTGTTATTTAATTCATTTAAAGAGTGTCTGATATAAAAACACATTAGTTTATTCTTATCCACCTTCCCTAGACGTAGATAGGGAATTGAATTAACTTTTTATTTTGAAGCTAGTAAACAAAGTACACTAAGATAAGAACCTACACATAGCTAGTAACATTCAAGAAAGTGAAAATTGACAGTCTCATGGAGACAGGTTCCTTTATTGATTTGTTAAAGTCAGGATAGTAGGAAATTGTTCCAGAGACGACGTGGTCAAGCATAAGAGATGTCCATCCAGAAAGAACTGTAGTTTCCAAAACTTTTCATCTTCATCCAAAGACCAGTGTACACAATAGGGATGTGCAGACAAAAAGTTTGCGTTCATAAGTTGATAAGTTGAAGGTGAGGGTCGATTTCGTTCAATATGGACATATGGAGAATCCCATAAGTTGAGGGTCTGTCCATACGTTCACCGGTTCCCTAAATAAAAATTTAAACCCCTCACCCTCCTTAATCTCCCCCCAAGACTTACCAAAACTCCCTGGTGGTCCAACTGGAACTTTTGGCCAGCTGGCCAAAAGTTCCGGTTGGGTCCAACGGGGGTCCCGGAGCGGAGGCGCGGAGAAACACGTGACGTCCGCGTCACTCCGACGTGACGCCGACGTCACGTGCTCCTCGCAAAGGAAAACAGCAATGGCTTCCTGACTCCCCGCTGGACCACCAGGGAGTTTTGGTAAGTCTTGGGGGGGTCAGGAGGGTGGGGGTTTAAGTGTTTATTTAGGTTCAACGTATTCAACGTAGCTACGTTGAAAAAGTTGAAAATGCGATGCGTTGCGCATCATCACTTTTTTTAAGTTAAAAAATAAAATAAGTTGCGTTTTACATATGCGTTCAAAACGAATGCACACCCCTAGTACACAAGTCATCACGGGAGTTATAGATAAGTGCACCAACGATTACATGTGTAAAAGTATAAAAGACTTTAAAAACCGTGAAATCTGCAAACACTATTCAAATTATTAACCGAGAACTGATATTAGTAACATTAGTGGTATTAGTATTATTACAGTTATATATTTATCACATTTGCTTGAGGACACTGAAAGTTGATAACCTCTGTAAAAAAAAAAAAAACATTTACCGTATTTGCCGGCATGTAAGACGCAGCAGCGTATAAGACACACACCCCTTTTGTCTACATATTTTTAAGGAAAAAATAATTTTCTAACTTAGCTGTGCTGGGCAAAAGGGGCTTGCAAGTTAGAAAATTATTTTGTCCTTAAAAATGTGTAGACAATCAAAATTCCCTGTCTTGTGCATCATTCTCCGGTCCTGGGCAAAAGGGGCTTGCCGAAGCACGGTAACTCCCCCCCCCCCCCCCTCCCGGACGCTGTTAGTAATTTTGTCAGCAGCTGCCTACCCAATCTGGCTCTGGATCTCCCAATCTCCCACAGTTCTTCCTGCAGCACGCTGTTAGTAATTTTGATTATTCTAACAGCGTCCGGTGGCATTGGGGGGGGGGGGGGGGAAGTGACACGGTGGCGTCAGGGAGTGAGGGCGCGCCACCCGATTGGTGCAAAGGGGCTTGCACAGCAAAGGCCAATTGGGCGGCGCACCCTCGCTCCCCGATGCCATCGCGTCACTTCCCCTCCCCCCCCCCCCTGTTAGTATAATCAAAATTACTAACACCATGCTGCAGGAACAGCTGTGGGAGATCCAGAGCCAGATTGGGTAGGCAGCTGCTGACAAAATTACTAACAGCGTCCGGGTGGCGTCAGGGAGCGAGGGCGCGCCGCGTGATTGGCCGGTGCAAAGGGGGCTTGCCCAGCAACATCCAATCGGGTGACGCGCCCTCGCTCCCCGATGCCACCGCATCACTTCCCCCCCACCGGACGGTGTTAGTGTTGAATACTGGTGCATAGGACGCACTCCGTATTTTTCCCCTATTTTGAGGGGGGAAAAGTGCGTCCTATTCGCCGGCAAATACGGTAAATATTTAATAATGTGGTAAATATTTTATAAAATAGAATTTGAAATATTGTTATACTTATCTGAAAGTAACTTGTTTGGAATGTTTTAAAACCTGGTATCAAGGTTAAAATATATTTGTGTCATAATTCATGTTTATACTTGTTTCCCAGTAAACCATATTCTCAATTGTCAGTTTAATAAATTTAACTTTAATAATACAAAGTGTCAAAATAATTAATTTTTCTTTTGTTGGTGAAACTTCATTGAGGAAAATTGTAAACTGTTAGCTTATAACAACTTTAATTAATTAAGGAAACTCCAAAGCCTGAACCACACCACTACCTATGTGACCATGCATAAAAGCAGTTTACAATTTCTAAAGTGGTTTACATTGTGTATGCTGAAACACCCAAACCACTTTGTTTCAGTGAAGCATGTATTTCAGTAGAAGAGGCTTGTGGGTATTTTTTTTCATCCCAACAAATTTTCTTGGCAGTTGTGTCTGAAATCTTCCTTGGTCTACCTTGGTATTAACAGAATCCATAATTTTCCACTTCTTTTTTTTTTGCTCTTTGTCATTTCATAATATAATTACGAGCAAAAAAGCTTGAATAGAAAATAAGTCATTACAGATTAGAAAAGCTTCCAGAAAAATTAAATATTCAAAATGGAAAATATTGTAAACTGCAATCACAAATTCAAAACCCAAAATGTTGGGGTGAAGGGCCTAATGGAACATTCTCATAAAAAGGTAAAGTTTAAGAAAAAGCTGCAAAACTGAATTGCTAATTCCACATCCCAGCAATCCTAAGGCTCAAGAGTAGATGTGAGATTCACATTTAACTTATTATCCAATTGCAATTTTAACTGGTTGGGTTAAAAAAAGGAGTATCTGTTTCCATCTAATTTAATTAGACATTTCAAGGGATAAGACAGAAAGAATTCACCACCAAAACCGAGAACAGTTTCTCTCAACTGGAGAAAAGCTTTTTGCCGGTTTTGAGTCTGGCTTGAAACATCTGGAAATATCTTGTTAGTAAAAAAACAATCTTACAATCAAATTTTCTCTATTACAGATGAACAAGAAATAAACAAAGTTGCTTGTTCATGAATTGGTTCTGAATCTTCCTCCCTGGAGCTTCAAATCGTGACCCCTGGTTCTGCTGATTTTTTTCCTTCGGAAAAGGTTTGTCTTTGTCTTTTGATCATTAACACCTTTCAAGTATCTGAAAGTCTGTATCATATCACCTCTGCTCCTCCTTTCCTCCAGGGTGTACATATTTAGATTCTTCAATCTCTCCTTGTACGTCATCAGGTGGAGGATCTTCATCGGATGACGTATGAGGAGAGATTGAAGAATCTAAATATGTACACCCTGGAGGAAAGGAGGAGCAGAGGTGATATGATACAGACTTTCAGATACTTGAAAGGTGTTAATGATCAAAAGACAACGACAAACCTTTTCCGAAGGAAAAAAATCAGCAGAACCAGGGGTCACGATTTGAAGCTCCAGGGAGGAAGATTCAGAACCAATGTCAGGAAGTATTTCTTCACGGAGAGGGTGGTGGATGCCTGGAATGCCCTTCCGGAGGATGTGGTGAAGACCAGAACTGTGAAGGACTTCAAAGGGGCGTGGGATAAACACTGTGGATCCATAAAGTCAAGAGGCTGCCAATGAAGAGTGGGTGACTCGCCAGAATGATGGCTACTGCCTGGAGTCAATACCCTTATTAAATAAACATACACAGGCTTACGGTGACTCCAACATCGCTCTAAGCTTCAACAGCAAGAGGAAATGTGGAAAAAAGGATTCACACTCACAAAGAGGGGAGTAGCTGGCTTGTTACGGCGGTTACTACCCCAAATCAAATAAGCCTGATACTTCACTTTCAATGCATATACAGCAAAGTTCTCTGATTCAACGGCAGGGGAGAAGAAAAACTAACACTTCACACATCCAGCAGAGCTCTCTGCTTCAACGGCAGGGGAGAAGAAAAGAGGGTTCGCACTCACAAAGCGGGGAGTAGCTGGCTTGTTACGGCGGTTACTACCCCAAACCAAATGTGCCTGATACTTCACTTTCGATGCACATCCAGCATGGCTCTCTGCTTCAACGGCATGGGAGAAGACTTATACGTCACGCATATCCAGCATAGCTCCCTGCTTCAACGGCAGGGGAGAAGAAAAACAACCAATAAGGGCTAATAACATAGTCTGGGTAAAACAAATAAGCATGGGTGCAGCTTGCTTATTGCGGCGGCTACTACCCCTAACGAATCAAGCTAGATATTTCACTTGGATGCAGCTCCATCACTGCTCTCTACATTAAAGGTGGGGGTGGAAGGGAAATAGAACCAAGAGCTAAGAGAAACAGATAATTATGAGAGAAAATATGTGTGAAGCTTGCTGGGCAGACTAGATGGGCCATTTGGTCTTCTTCTGCCGTCATTTCTATGTTTCTATGTTTCTATGTTTCTATGAATCATATCCTCAGATTGTTCTAAAAAATTAGTCAAGTTTAGTGGGCCTTAAGAAGTTTGAGCCATATCAGTATTTCTATTTACTACATGTTCTTTCCCCACCTTAACAGGAACATAATACATTTTATTAAAGACAGGTAAATGATCTTCAGATATACCTAAAATCTCCATTAAATATTTTTTAACAAGCTCTGTAGGTCCAATCAGAGGGGATCATGGAAAGTTAAGCAGATGGAGATGTAAAGGTCTTCATCTGTACTCAAACAGCTCAAGACATCTATTAATACCATTAACTAAGTCTGATCTAACTTCTTGATTATTTAGATCATCAGCTTCAAGGTACTTCAACGTTTTGTCATGTTCTACTGATATTATTTGAGAAACTGTAACCTGATCCTTCAAAGAATCCAATAAAGATGAAAAAAATCTATTTCTTTAGTCACTGCACTTTCCAAAAGCACTAAACCTGCTATACATCTTCAAGCCCAATATTTTCTGGCCTCTGCAAAATGGAATATGAAGGGGCTTTCATGGACTGATTAGGTGATAGAATTCCAGGGACAAATTTCCTCTTAGTCTGTTCGAGAAAAGACCCATTGGAAGACTGAGAAGCCCTGTCAAATCATGGAACAGGAGGAGGAATGCCGAACTTAGGGCTTAAAAATGTCTCCATTTCTAGCCAATCCTGTATTGTCCCATTAACACTGCCAGCAATGAGAAGCTCACCTGAGTGGGAAGATACCTGGTGTCCTGTGTTGAGATAAGGAAGGGAAGGTGCAAACCCAACCACTCCTTTTACCCATATCAGAGAAAAAAGGAAAATATATCAAAGGACAGAAGGAACAGACAGTTAAACAGCCTCCACAAAATCAAACCTAGGGGCATGCCCCTTTGGCACTTGGCTTTGCACACATCAGCGGTGGTGCACCATGTGGCACATCTCTTTAAATTCTAGAAAGGTGCCTACTGACGACATCCAACTATGACCAGGAGGCATGCAACAGCAATGTTCTGGGTGAAAAAGCAAAGAGACCGGCAGGTAGGAGGAAGTCCTTCACCCTAATTTTCCACTTTTTGATCAGAGGTTGAAGACTACTGATTGTCATTTTCAAATCTTTGAATATCTTTTTGTATCCTTTTCCTGATTTATAAAGTTTGAACTACTTTTGCTCGCAGATCCTTTGACTGTTCTTTTGCTTTTCCCATGCTTCAGTAACCACTAAAGTCAGTGTAACCCTGGATGAAATGCACAAGGGTTTATCAAAAGCTAAGAAACTCATTGACTATTTATACACAGATACTAATTACAATCAAACAAGGCAGAGGTGTGGATACCTACCCTTCATTGCTATCTCAGTTGTGTGAGTTAACTTGAATGTATTTTATCAGCCCAAACATTCAAGAATATGTAAACTTTTGAACAGAACCATTTTATTATTTCCCGTATTTCTATGGTTTGTTTAATGATTGTGCTATTTTGTGATACATAATAGTTTTAATTTGAAACACACTAAAATTAACAGATGTGTATTTTGTCTGATCACTCATGTTTTCTTAAAATGCTACACATCATACAAATTCTGCCAGGGGTGTGTAAACTTATGAGCACAACTGTATTAATAAATTCTGGTGAAAATAGTGATTTCGGTAAAAATAGAGTACTGGACTTTGGTGCTAGAACTAATCCCTCATTTATCATATTGTTCATGTGTGACAATCGATTTCAACTTACAGCATTTTGACAAGCCACGGTTTTCAGAAACTAATGATGTCTTAAGTCTGAGGACAACCTGTATTAAAAATTCATTTATGTGTTCCAGGAGCTCTAGAGAGCAGTCCCGATTCTGGGGAGATTGGTGTGCCCTTGGACTATGGCGCGACTGCAGAGAGCTCCGTAGAAGCGCAGAGGCAGGCAAGACGTGTCCAAGCATGGGTGGTCAGGCTGACCACTGGAGCCCTAACCTCTGCTGAACCTGCATGCACTGGAAGAGATCCAGCAATGCAATGCTGGTCTCTGGGGTAGCCCTCCAGCCACTCGATAGCCTTTTCGGACCTGCCGCATGGAGCGGCAGATGCGACAGGACAAACAGAGGTCGAGGACAGACGATGGTACTGGAACTTGGAACAAGACTGGAACTCGAGACTTGGACGAGGCTTGAAGACTTGAACAAGATGAGGGTACTTGGAACTTGGAACTCAGACGAGACGAGGACGCTTGGGACTTGGATGCAAGATGCTCAGAAGTGGATGGAACTACAGGATGCTCAGACATGGACTCAGGGAAGTCAGATGAGGACAAAGGCTCGGGAAACTCAGATGAGGATGAGGACTCAGGATACTCAGAGACTTAGGCACTGCCCCTCAGGGCGCCCTACACAGCCGAAATGGGCTGGTCATGACCACCCTGTCCCACTGCACGCCCTACACAACCTGAAGAGGCTGGTCACGGACCACGCAGAGAGCAGGACATGTGCAGGACTGAAGCTCAGGATGAAGGAGGAATCCAGGCAGTGCTCGAAGATGGATCCAACCAGAAGAGGACTCCAGCCATTGGAAACGGACACTGTATTGATATGGATTCACTCCTAGTGAAGGTCAGCTGGAGCTGAGGTCCAGGGCAAGGCAAAGCTGATCCCAGAGCTAGGAACTAGTGGTATGTCAGGAACAGAACTGGACGGAGGACATCAGGATCAGGACTCAGAACTTGGAACATGGAACTTGGAACATCAGGATCAGGACTCAGAACTTGCATCTTAACATCAGGGACCTCTGGAGATGAGGACATCAGGGACGTCTGGAACACAAAGCATGGAACATCAGGCACTTCTGGACCAGGGACATCAGGATTAGGAACAACCAGAGACTAGACATCAGAAGACGAAGACATCAGAAGACAGGAACAGCAGAACATCTAGAGACAAGGAGGTCTGGACATATGGAAACATAGAAATGACGGCAGAAAAAGACCATTCGGCCCATCCAGTCTGTCCAGCAAGCTCCCACACTTATTTTCCCATACTTATCTGTTTCATTATTTTCCCATACTTTTCTGTTTCATCTACCACCAAGTCCAGGGCCCTTGTTGGTAACTGTTTGATTCAAATCTCCTGCCATCCCCTGTCATTGATGCAGAGAGTAATGTTGGAGTTGCATCAAAGGCGAGCATAAGGCTTAATGGTTAAGGGTATTAACTGCCGCATCAAGCAAGCTACCACGATGCTTAGTTACCCAGACTGCACGTTGTCTGAATGTAAAACCTGTTGTCCGCATTTCACCCTACCGTTGAAGCAAAGAACAGTGCTGTATATGTATTCAAAGTGATGTATCAGGCTTAATTGGCTTAGGGTAGTAACCACTGTAATAAGGAAGCTACTCCCACTCTTATTTGTTTACCCAGATTGTGAAGTTCAGTCCTTGTTGGTTGTTATCTGAATGCAAATCCCCTTTTCCACATTTCCCCTTGCCATTGAAGCAGAGAGCAATGTTGGAGTTGCAAAGGATTATTGAGTAAGGGTAGTAATCATCAGGTAGTAGCCTCCATTCAAGTACTCCACCCCCATGGCTCTTCTCTTCATTCCCTTCCTCTAGCCTTTATGGATCCACAGTGTTTATCCCATGCCCCTTTGAAATCCTTCACAATTTTAGTCTTCACCACTTCCTCCGGAAGGGCGTTCCAGGCATCCACCACCCTCTCCATGAAGAAATACTTCCTGACATTGGTTCTGAGTCTTCCTCCCTGGAGTTTCAAATCATGTCCCCTTGTTCTACTGATATTTTTCCAACGGAAAAGGTTTGTTGTTGACCATGGATCATTAAAACCTTTCAAGTATCTGAAAGTCTATATCATATCACCCCTGCTCCTTCTCTCCTCCAGGGTGTATATATTTAGGTTCTTCAATCTCTCCTCATAAGTCATTTTATGAAGACCATCCACCTTTTTGGTCACCTTTCTCTGGACCGCCTCCATCCTGTCTCTGTCCCTTTGGAGAAACGGTCTCCAGAACTGAACACAGTACTCCAGGTGAGTCCTCACCAAGGCCCTGTACAAGGGGATCATTGCTTCCTTTCTCTTACTAGATATTCCCCTCTCTGTGCAGCCCAGCATTCTTCTGGCTTTAGCTATTGCCTTGTCACATTGGAGACAAGGAGACGGGATCTGATGAGAGACCGGAACATGGAACGAAGATGAAGACGAAGGTTCAGGAACCACAAATGAAGTCAAGGAATGCCAACAAAGAACAGAGTGCCTTGAAGAAGTGAGGAAGGATCACGGAGGTCTCCTGGAAGGAAAACTGGGACAGAGGATCCAGGAGCAGTCCAGCTCCATGACTGGCTCCTTGCGAAGGTAAAGAAGGACTGAAGGATATCCCTCTTTATAGGGCTGAAGAGGAAACGCCCCGGGGACGTCAGCAGGAAGAGCCAGGAGGGCTGCCCACTGCTGGCCCTTTAAAGGAAGAGAGGAGGCATGGCCGCGCACCTAGAGGAAGGAGGCAGGACCTTGGAGAGCAGTGTCCTACTGCGAAGGAGGAAGCAGGCCCCGACATGAGCAGCTTCCTGCCGTGAAGAAAAGATGATGGCGGCTCAGGCCGCATGAAGAGGAGCACCGAAACGGCCTCCTGGCCATGGAAGTGGACGTGGATGGCGGCGGCCTCCTGGCACCGTGGTGAGGAGCTTCAGGGCGGCCTCCAGGCTGCAAAAGAACAGCGGAGTTTGACAGTGGCCTCCAGGCCACAGAAGAGGAGAGATGGCAGCGGCCTAGGCGCGTAGAGCAGGAAGATTCGGCATCCAGGCCGCGCGAAAGGCAGCAGCGTTGGCGGCGGCTTCTGAGCCATGAAGAAAGATGTCAGCGGCGGCTGGCCCACCGCATGGGGAAAGATGGTCGGCAGTCTCCAGGCCGCATGGAGTTCTGGGCGTCGGCGGCAGCAGCAACGGCCATGGCCTCCAAGCCGCGGGAAGAGCGAGCAGCAGTCAGCATTGGCAGCAGCGGCCTCGCAGCCGCGGGAAGGTGGGAGGCTATTAGTGGGCATATCCCACAAGCAGAATCACAACATTATATATGGAGGAAGAATGTTTTGTTATTGATGTTGCTGCTAACCCATGCTGTTAGAGCCTGTGAACCCAGATTTATTCAGTGAGTTTTACTATTGTTCATCTCTGATTGCTAGAAGCCCCAGAAATAAAGATTTCATTTTGGTGCAGATACCTTTTGTGTGTGACCCTCCTTTATCCCAAAGTGTGGGTTCGAGAGATGTATCTGTCAGTCTAGGGAGGATGTTGAGGTGCTGTCAGATGGGTCACAAAGGAGAAAGTAATATTTTTGTGGCATTTCCCATATCCACCTTGATACATACTACCCTTACATCTGTGCCATTTCCACTACAACATTTTTGTGAACCTACAGAAAGACTGGTGTTTAGCTCTCAGACAGGCATCAGACACTTATGCTATTTTATGTGTACCATTAGACAATTACATTGGACTAAATTAATATATTTGTGACTGACATTTTAGAGTTACTCTTTCTTCATCAGGGCATTGCAGAATGAGCTGGGAGGATGATATAATGTGAATATACTGGTAAACTGTAGGTTGGATTACTGCAACAGTGTTTGTTTTGAAAGCTGTAAACTGTTGTAAAGTTAACGGATAGGAAGTGATTTATTAATTGGTGTAAGAAAGGTAAGGGGTGGGTACAGCATTATTAGGCCAGCGCCATCTTAGAAAATGGTGCGGACCATCCATTGCTCCTTCCATGTGACAGGGGCCAACCAATGGTACCGGTAGCCCCTGTCACATGGTAAGGGCAAAGGACCACCGGTGCCATTTTGATTAGTGGCAGCCGACGGCCCGAGAAAGAGAGATCGCTCCCAGGACCCCACTGGACCCCAGGGCTTTTAGTAAGTCTTTGGGGGGGGGGGGGGATTGGGATAGTGGGGGGTGGTTGTAATTAAGTAAATTTGAAGAGTTGGGGTGGGGATTTCTTTTGTGGAAAATCGCCCAAAAAAAAAATGAGCCACAGGAAAATGACATTTTCCATGAGGCGCCCAAACTGCAGCCCGATCCAAAAACCTTAAAAGGTGCACATCTCTAACAGTTTCTCCCACCTGTGTGGTTCATAGATTGACGATGAGGAGAACTGTGACAAGGATGAGGAGGGAGAAGATGCCTGCAGCCCACAATCACTGATTGCTGATAGAAGACGTAGTCTGTGGTTTTCAAGCCATTATACGACTGATGAGCGAAAAGTAAGAGTTGGGGGGAGGCGGGGAAATGCAATCTTTTTTGTATATGCATGCATTCAGATTTGTTTGTAGAAACTCAAACAGTCCTACACTGTTATGTATAATTACAATAGTAATGAAGTACTATTTCACCTCAGGAAAAAAACCTTATAAGTTGATTCATATAGCCACAATAGTTCATATCGTATTTTCTTGCACTATGAATAGAGCAAAAAACAGATCTGTTGACCTGTAGCAACTTTACTGTTTGTCTTCCTCAACCAATAATGCAAGTGTCACCTATCAGTTTGCAGAGAGAAATGTAGTAAACAATTGTGATAATAATTCATGTCCTTATTTTTATTTATTCATTTGTAAATATTTGATATTCTGTCTTTACCTAGCTAGGATCAAGGCAGATCATAGTTAGATATGGTTGAGTTCCAGTACATAAATGTTAAGGCTTATACTAAATACTAATGTACAGGAACTATACATTATCTAACTATAATCTGTCTTATTACCCTTAATAGAAGGCAGTTACTACCAACAGAAGGCATGGGGGTAGCCTTCATAGAATGGCAGTTACTACCGTGAGCAACATGCTTGGCAGACTGGATGGACCATTTGGTCTTTATCTGCCCTCATTACTATGCTATGTTACTATGTAAACAAAGAACGATTTCAGGAGGTGTCATAAGAGATGATAGGGGATTTAGCAGGGATAGTAATAAGGGATTACTAGATGCTTTAGAGAGTAGGGGAACAGAGATACCCAGGGGGAATAGAGTTTATACAAGGAGGTCTGAAGGGTTGAAGATACAGTAGCGTGATCACATTCCAGTAGATAAGTGACAAAAAGGAGATTCTGTTGCTGTCTAGTCACAGCTGTCACAGTTTTGACAATTTACTGAAATTCTAAATGCGTTTTCTCCAAAATAAATTGTGACTATTTGTATACAGCAGCATCCCAGCTCTGTAGTTGCACATCCTGCCTTAAGAAAGTTTGTTATCTAAATTTAAGGACAAACAAATGAATTTGTTAAATGTTTCCATAGTAAGACGTTTGCAACTCTTTGTGCTAAACATTATGCTCCACTTCCAACTTTGTTTAATTTGGATATCATAAATACACCATGTAGAACTTTTTCAATCACAGTTGAGCCAAAATTGGCACATTAAATGGCCATAACAGTTACTGCTCATCGAATGATGTCCTTCATCAACTAGATCTTCAGTTTATCCAGCTGTTACTGAATTTTAACTAGAGATGAACTGATTTTTCTGGTTGTCTTGATCATGATCAGAGGAAAGGGATTTAATGACAGCATTTCAATTTCAGCACAATTTTAAATCACAATCATAAATCTTTAATCTAAAATTGTGTTAATAAAATAAACTGTCAGAACTGGTGAGGAGACTCGGAGCCAGATGACTGATCAAAAATGCAATGCTTTTGTTGAGAAAGATTTTGTCTTACAGCTTGTTTATATCTTGCATAAAACTTGCGCTATTTCAAATTTGTTCAGGCAGAGTTGCAGAAATTTGAGCCATTGGGGATGGGGAATTAAATTTTCAATAAGGTACCTAAATTCAAAAGTAATTGCATACTTTTCAGGCCACACAAATCCCACCAATTTTCAAACACAAGGTACCTGTGTACATTGTCTCTGAATATTGTCTTCTATCACAAGTTGCTACCTGGGCCCAGCATGACCTACTGATGGTTCTCTGAAACACAAAGCTCAGAGCCAGTCCCTTGTAGTAAAAAGCTACTTTATTCCATGCATATGTGTTCATTTCACAATTATAGCTTTCAGTTTCTGTTCTGAGACATCAGGACCACTCCAGTAAGATTCATTGGAAGTCACCTATAGACCAGCCCAATTCTCCAGGGCCATATGGAACCTACTTCTTAACTGTAACTTTGCGGATTAAAAATCCTTAAACAAAGTCTGCGGGCATCACTGCATCTGGGTCTGGGCGAGCCCTCTCTCCTGGTTCCCTACCTGGCTGTGCTCTCTCCCTTAAGAGACACACTGATTCCCTGCACTACCTCTGTAATTAGCCTCAACTGTGTCTCCCAGTTTTTTACCACACCTTTCTGTGGCTGCTACCTTCATCCTAATTGGATCTCTGCTAAAGCTCTCAAATACATTTTCCAGGAGTCTTGTGCTTCCTGTTCCTTCTGGCTTTACAATCCCCCTAGCCAGCTCTTGTTCACTCTTTTTCTTTCTGCCTTCTATTAGTGTTCCCCCTGGGATTCCCTTTAGAGCTCCCGCTTACTTCTGGACACCTAATTGTCTTGACTCTTTAGGCTGCTTGTGCCTATGTGGCACCCCTGTCTCATCATACTTGTAATGTGATTAAAAGGGTGCACATACACTTAAGTGGTGTTGAACGAAGGTGGTAAAGCATGTATGATAGCAGCATGCCTACTTCACATGGACATTTTGAAACTGAAATGTATGCATGTAGTTTCCAAACACACGTCTAATACAGCTGCCTTTTTGTGGCCAAAAGTACATGCATTGTGAAAGTGCTCGTGCACTTTCAGGTGACTGAAAATATGCTAACAAGGATTCAATCAGCCTACCTTTGTTACTGCCTAATATAAGCACATAAATCCAGATTTAATCTTTGAATATTTACCCCTTCATGTATGGTTTATTAATACATGATAGTTTTAGAAGGCTGTATGTATTGTGGACACAGGGCTCGTGGGCCCTTGGGCCGGCCTGCAGGAGACTAGGAAAGGGCTACTCTGGTCTCAACTGAACGGCCGGGAGGCAGACCTCAGGCAGGCGGGGGTAGAAGCGGTTTCACCCTGGAAGCTGGTACTCCCCCGGGAGAAGCCCTTGGGAGTCCAGCCGCTGGGACTTAGGAGATTCACCCTGGAAGTCGGAGCCCCTCCGGGAGGAGCCCATAGGGGCCCGATCGCTGGGACGTGGGTGAGGTGGTCGATGGAGGAAGCAGGCGAGTATCTGGCTTGACTAAGACCGACGGGAACACGGCTTGGGCTGTGGACAGGCTGGAGCCCAGCTTGAGCTGTAAGCAGGCTGGAACCCGGCTTGGACTGTAGGCAGGCTGGAGCCCGGCTTGGGATGTAAGCAGGCTGGAATCCAGCTTGGGCTGTAGGCAGGCTGGAATCCGGCTTGGACTGTAGGCAGGCTGGAATCCAGCTTGGACTGTAGGCAGGCTGGAATCCGGCTTGGGCTGTAAGCAGGCTGGAATCCGGCTTGGGCTGTAGGCAGGCTGGAGCCCGGCTTGGGCTGTAAGCAGGCTGGAATCCGGCTTGGGCTGTAGGCAGGCTGGAGCCCGGCTTGGGCTGTAAGCAGGCTGGAATCCGGCTTGGGCTGTAGGCAGGCTGGAATCCGGCTTGGGCTGTAGGCAGGCTGGAGCCCGGCTTGGGATGTAAGCAGGCTGGAATCCAGCTTGGACTGTAGGCAGGCTGGAACCCGGCTTGGACTGTAGGCAGGCTGGAACCCGGCTTGAGCTGTAGGCAGGCTGGAACCCGGCGTGGACTGTAGGCAGGCTGGAATCCGGCTTGGGCTGTAGGCAGGCTGGAGCACGGCTTGGGATGTAAGCAGGCTGGAATCTGGCTGGGACTGTAGGCAGACTGGAACCTGGCTTGAGCTGTAGGCAGGCTGGAACCCGGCTTGGACTGTAGGCAGGCTGGAATCCGGCTTGAGCTGTAGGCAGGCTGGAACCCCGGCTTGGACTGTAGGCAGGCTGGAATCCGGCTTGGGCTGTAGGCAGGCTGGCAAGCAGGAACCGGCAGGCAGGCAGGAACGGAGTAGCCACGACGATGGCTGACTCCGGGGCTCGAGGCAACGGGGGATCGAAGGAACCCTGTTGCAAGGCACTCCTCGGGTGTCCATGGTGGCCCTAAGTAGGCTGCAGCGTCTGACATCAGACTCAGGGCAGAGCCACCCTCCGGCAGGAAACTGTCCAGAAAAGTGCGAGAGACGTGCGGGCGCGCGCCTAGGGGCAGGCCCGTAATGGCGTCTCCCCCGCGGGGACGCCCAGATCTTGATTCTGCTTCATTCCCAGCCGGCAGGAACCCTTGAGTTAAGGGCCAGGACAGTGAACTTCAAGGACCGGACCGCAACAGTATGATAAGTAGCATATTAATTACTAATGCTGACAAATTGCGAATTAGCTACAGCAACACACAAATGATATGTAAGCCTTACACGAAAATCTGAAAAACTTATATTTTTCCTTATTTAATTAAGGGGACAACTTAGCAGTTCCATAAGCTGAACAATTAATATTTTCCTTTTTGGGGTGATTTTCAAAGTGTGTTAAGTGCATAAAACCCTATTTTATGAGTATAAATTATACTTTGAAAATCAACCTTGGAGTTCTGCATATAAACCTAATATTGCATATACTTATATTTGAAGTTAAATTAGGTATTTCAAGGGATGAGGCTGAGGCAGCAGAATGATTAATGTGCATGCTTTATCTTTTCAAAACCATATGAGTAAATCTACATGCACAAAGTTACATCTTCTCAGGAGCTAGTATAACTTTTCATGTGTATATCGAGACGCACACCTAGTAAATCTGCACATTTTCAAAGCATACTTATGTAGATAAGTCCTCCTCTTTCAATACCCTTTCATATACGTCATAAAGTACTAGTCATGACTCACAATGCTTTAAATCATGACTCCTCCCCCTTTGTATTAATTCACTATTTAAACTTTGCTGATCTACTAGAAATTTAAGGTCTGTTAGATGTGCCATGTCATAAAACTATTTGTTTAGCAGACTCTAGGGAAAGATTGTTCTTACTAGCTGGCCCCATATTATGGAACCTATTATTGGGGTAGACTTATGCAGAGCAGGCATGCAGTAAGAATTTCTAGAAGCAGTTTAACATATATCTATTTCAACAGGCTTTTTATTAATGCTTTTAATGTTCTATTACCATGGTGTTAAAATTTGTTCATAATATGAAAACATTATCATTTTCATATCTGCTTAAATTAGGAATAGCTCATGTCTTTTTCTGTATTTTTGTATTATTTTATATTTTTCAGCTATTTATACTTTTATTTTTAATATCTGTTTTAGTAATATGTTGTTTTTTAATTGTTTTATATTTTATGAATGTATAGTTCTTGTACGCGACCCAGAACACTGGGATGGTGCGGTCTATAAATTTCTAAATAAATCAATAAATTAATTTCCCTGTGATTTCTAGGATGGTATTAATATGATCTACCATTTCTTGGGATTTTTGTCAGCATTAAAGTGTATAATTTGCTAAGCAGAAACAGTTTGTTGTTTAAATTACACCTTTCAAGTCATCTTTTCAAACTTTCCCACACCTTCCTCACAGTGGCACTGTTGTGGTTGCGTATTAATTGATTATCATGAAGGCAAATAATACTGAGGGGTAGATTTTAAAAACTGCGCGATCGCGTACTGTTGTTTGCGCAGCAGGCGCAAACAAAAGTATGCTGGATTTTATAAGATACGCGCGTAGCTGCGCGTAGCCGCGTGTATCTTCTAAAATCCTGGATTGGCATGCGCAAGGCTGCCGATTTTGGGCAGCCGGCGCGCGCCGAGCCGCGCAGCCTGCCTCCGTTCCCTCCCCTCACCTTCCCCTCCCTTCCTCTACCTAACCCACCCCCTGGCCCTATCTAAACCCCCCCCCTACCTTTATCCATGGATTTACACCTCCAGGAGGGAGACGTAAATCCACGCGCACCAGCGGGCTGCTGGCGCGCCGAGACCCGACCCGGGGGCGGTTCCGGAGGGCGCAGCCATGCCCCCGGAACGCCCCCGGGCCGGCGCCACGCCCCAGGCCCACCCCCCAAACGCCGTGCCACGCCCCCAAATGCGGCGTCACTCGGCGACGCCCCCGACCCGCCCCTTTTCAGAAACCCCGGGACGTACGCAAGTCCCGGGGTTCTGCGCGCGCCGGTGGCCTATGGAAAATAGGCACGCCGGCGCGCAAGGCCCTGCTCACGTAAATCTGGGCGGATTTATGCGAGCAGGGCTTTGAAAATCCGCCCGTTTGTGTTTAGATATCCCTCTGGTCCCAATGGTCTGCATTTTCATTCTATCTATCCTTGACTATCACATTCCATAATTTATCCTTATTCAGCAGCACATCCACCTTAAATTTCTGTATCTGATACTGGTACTTGCATTTAATTTAGTGAAAGTAGTTTATACTTTATAGTCTTTTTACTGTATTTGGTGAAGGTCTAACTGTGTTTTGCGAATGTAACCAAACTGAAGTATTCTGCCAGCAAATAGTTTCTGTGCAGGGATGTATATCACCCTGACTTGTTCTGTTTTCCAATAAATGGTGTTTTGGTATTTTAAGGCCTGGTATCGTATTTCCAGTGCTGCCTCTTCATAGGTAAATTTGTTATTGTTCGAGTCAGAGTTAGTGCTGTTAATGGTATGACAGGTTTGCTGTATAGACTCTAAATTTCTATTTGTTTTGTGTTAATTCACAAAGAGGCCGATATTCAAATGGGACTTATCTGGATAAGTAGCAGCCTCTGAATATCCAGCTGGCTAAGGCCTGGATTTATCAAAATGCACTAAATATTGCATGAGATAGGAAAAGGGGTGTGTTTTATGGTAATAGGCAGTTTATCACAATTTGCGCTAATACTTATGCGAAGCGCTAAGTTACCACAAATTGGGATAACATTTTCGTACTATGCGATAAATGCCAGAATTGTTGTATTTCCTACACTGGGGGGGACCATGTTTAGAAGGTCGAAGCTCCCGGAGAGCCAGCCTAGCTGTCAGAGGCCCTTCTACAACCACGGGGGGGGGAGAGAGAGAGACTATTTATAAAGCTTTCATAGCATTCAACTATTTATATGCTTAAAGGAAGGCCAGGAAATAGCTGAAGGTGAGATGTTGGTGGTAGTTTTGGGTTTAGGAGCCAGTTTTACATGCAGAGTGAGCTGTACAAACTTCACAGTACACCTTGGTGAAGATTTGACGTCATTTGGAGTTAGGAAAATATCACAAAGATGAGATTTCTACAATGTTCTCTCACCCTAGCTTGATGGACTCTGTAACAGGGTACTTTGTACTCTGCATGTAAAACTGGCCCCTAAACCCTAAACTACCACCAACATTATCCCTTTTCTTTCTGTAACTTCTTGGCTGTGTAGGTCACCGTGTAGCATAAAACATGTATGGCTGCTCTGGATTTGTCTTGGCAATGCACCATTACAGTGTACTTGAAATACAATTTTCACAGTAAACATTACATGATAGACATGTCACTGCTATCATGTGTTTCTGCCTGATAGTGACAGTAGATTTAGATTTTTTATATTCTGCTTTTCACACTTTTTTAAGCAGATTACATTCAGGTACTGTAGGTATTTCCCTATCCCCAGAGGGTTTACAATCTAAGGGGTTATTTTCCAAGCCACATTATGTGCTTTTTGTATGCAAAAAATGCCTTAACGCAATTTGTGTTAAGCTGTGCAACATGGCTTCATTGCACTGTTTTCACAAATAGTGTTTTGAGAGAGAGAGAGAGAGAGAGAGAGAGAGAGAGAGAGAGAGAGAGAGAGAGAGAACCTAGCTATAAGGCCCTCATAGTAGTTAGGTATTTATACCTCTATAGGAGACCCACTTAGTAACTCGAGGTGAGGTTTAGGTAGTTGTGGCATTTACCGCAATGTGCGAAAAAATTATCGCACTCTTGCGGTAATACCTATGCGAAGCGCTAAGATAGTGCACTTTGCAATAAATAAGCTATTACCATAAAAACATGCCCTTCTCCTATCACATGTGATAGTTTGATGAATCCTGGCCTAAGTTTGTACCTAAGACAATGGAGGATAAAGTGACTTGCCCAAGGTCACAAGGAGCAACAGTGAGACGCGAACCCTGGTCGCCTGGTTTATAGCCCGCTGCTCTAGGCCACTCCAGTAAACGAGGCACATGTGGTATTATACTTAGTAACCTACCTAGCACGGTGTGGCCTGCAAGCCCTCATTCTCCCACTCACATGTGGACATAGTGGCATAAGTGTGCTGGTGCCCCACATGGTCCTCAACCCTGGATAGCTGCACCTATACAAATGCTGTAAATCTCAAATAGCACTGAAGGTGCAATGCGCATGGCAAACTAAAAAGTAGTCACTTAAATGTTGGTCTGCTAGATTGTAAATATTAGACCCTCATTTGGAAGTGCTTAAAGGTGTGCAAGTGAAGTAATACCTCTGTAATGGGTGTGCTTAAAGTCACATGGGCATTCCCAGACCATTGTCATACCAGTGCCTCAGCATTTAAAGAGTCTGAGTACCCTAGGATTTATAAGTGCATATCACTTTGCAGCATATGTACATCTAGTCATTGTGTAACTGTCATGCCTGGCAGGTATAGAGAGTCTTGGTTTTGCTTCCATTACATTTATTTATTTATTTAAAAGATTTTTGTATACACACAAAGTGGAACTAAGTGGTTTACAAAGATTAAAACATACATAATTATAATAAAAACAGGAGGTAACACAAAATTAAAAGGATATAATTACAATCACAAAAAATTGAGATGGGATGAGATGAATTTGAGCAGTCACATGAGCATTGCAAATTTATTTATTTTATTTATTTATTTGAGGCTTTTATATACTGATAATCGTTTAGTAACATCACATCTGTTTACATTCAACAAAAACTCACAACAGCGCTATGCAATATAGGTAATAGCAGCAGTGTTTACAGATAATAATAAACTGAGATAGCAATAAACTTGAGGATAACAATAACTTGAGATAAATGAAAGTTCTATACAATGTATGAGGAAAGCAAGATAGAAGGTAGAAATTAACTTATACAGGAGAGTTATATGTAAGAGAACTACCAAACTTGAAGGCAATATTATATTAGCTGGCAAATTAAATCTCATGGAGCAGGTATGAGAGATTCATGGAGGGGTAGTGAGATTGAGAAGAGGATAATAATGATTATAATGGGCTGGTGATTACTTTATGTAAAGCTTGTATGAAAAGCCATGTTTTGAGTTTTTGTTTAAATTTCTTCGGGCATGCTTCTAGACGTAGATCAGGGGCATGCCTGTTCCAGTGTGAAGGCCCAGCTGTGGTCATGGCACGCATTTTGGTTGCGTGGGAGTAGAGTTAATTTGTGGGAGGGTGTGTGTAGTGTAGCAGCGTGTTGCGTTCTAGGCGGTCTGTGTGCTTGTGGAAGTGCAGGGCATTGTTGAGCCAGGACATTTCTTCAGTGTGTAGGGTCTTAAGTATCAATGATAAAGTTTTGAAAATAATCCTTTGCACAATGGGCAGCCAGTGCAGCTCTTTGAGAATCGGTGTGATATGTTCTGATTTACGTGTGTTGGTGAGTATGGCGCGCTGCTGAGATTTGCAACATTTGTAATGGTAGGATGGTGGACTTGGGTAGGCCAAGAAGGAGGGCATTACAGTAGTCGACTTTAGCAAAAATAAGGGATTGCAGTACAGTGCGGAAATGGAAAGCTTGTGAAAATAAGTAAGTTTTTACTTCTTTCTTGAAGACATGTTTTGTGGTGAGCTGATGGATGTAATTGGGTAGAGAGTTCCATAATTTGGGACCCGCAACCGAAAAGGCACGATTGCAAGTTAGATTTAGCCTAGCGGTTTTTATAGTGGGTACTTGGAGATAGTTTTTATCTAAAGAGCGTAAGTGATGGGGTGGTTAGTAAATTCGAAGAATGGAACATAACCATATGGAGGCAGTACTGTGGTAATAAAGTATGAATAAGCATTAAAATTTTGTATTGAATTCGGTAGTGATGGGTAACCAGTAGAGTTGCTGAAGAATTGGAGTATGTGATCCTTACATGGAGTTTTGGTTTAAGAGTCTGGCTGTGCAGTTTTGAATCATTTGAAGTAATTGTATTGTATGATTTGGAAGACCGATGTATAGTGAGCTGCAATAGTCAAGGCACAGTTAGTAGAGATGTGCATTCGTTTATCATGACTTAGGCAATTTTTTCGAAATTGCCTAATTCGTCGTGGGTTGGGGGCCCCAAACCCTGAAACTGATTTTCCCCGAACTTCAGGGAAATTTGTTTTTCGGATTTGTACAGGGGGAGGGGCACATATTATTTTTTTAAATAAAAACCACCCCAAGCATTAAAATTTACTATAATACAACCCCCCCCACCCCACCATCCTGATCCCTCCCCAAGACTTACTACATCCCTGGTGGTCCAGCGGGGTCCCGCAAGCAATTCTCCCTCCATGCCATTGGGACTCTCGGGCCTGCCTCGCATCAAAATGGCACTGATAGCCTTTGCCCTCACTATGTTCACAGGAGCTATCGGTACCATTGGTCAGCCCCTGTCACATGGTAGGAGCACAAGATGGCGCCAGCCATCCATTGCTCCTACCATGTGACAGGGGCTGACCAATGGCAAAAGCTATCTGCGCCATTTTGATGCGAGGTAGGCCCGAGATCCCGACGGCATGGAGGGAGAAATTGCTCGCGGGACCCCACTGGACCACCAGGGATGTTAGTAAGTCTTGGGGAGGGATCGGGATGGTGGGGGGGGGGGGGGGGTTTGTATTTAATGTATTATAGTAAATTTTATTGCTTGGGGGGGGTTTTTTTTTTTAGCTTCGTTTTCCCGTGTCATTTTTTGGCCGGTTTCATTTTTCCCCACTTAGTTTTTTGTTCGTTTTTCTAAAAAACTAACCAAGGAAAAATGAACTTTACCCCGAAGCGTCCGACTCAAAAAAATGACCTGGTAGAAAAAGACAAGGCTCATGTCTACCAGTTAGGATGAGAGATTGTAACACAGAGCAAATTTTTTTTGGAAAAAGTTTGAGATTTTTTAGTAAATGGATTTTGTAGAAAGATGATTTATTTACGGACATTGGTAGCTTGGAATCAATAAAGACACCTAGATTACGAGTGTGATTATGTATGGGTATATGACAATTATCGAAGATAAATTCTGCAGGGGAAGCACAAGTGGAATTTGGAATGGTGGATAAGTGTATGATTTTGGTTTTTGCTGCATTGAGGGTAAGATGATTGTGTGTTAATCATGTATTTATTGTTTGCGATAAATTGTGACTAGTGAGAAGGTATGTTTTCCAAGACATACCATAAGGTAGAATGAATTGAATGTCATCTCACTCACTCCCTTCCTTCTCCATCACACACCCTCTCCCTCCCCCCCATTCTGCTTTCTAGGCAGACTAGATGGACCATTTAGTCTTCTTCTGCCGTCATTTCTGTGTTTCTATGTTTCATTTCTATGTTTCTCTCCCCTCACAGGCATTCCCCACACTCACTCCCTTCTCTAGCCTTCCCAGACCACTATGTGACTCACCCTTTCTGCTGGGGTTCTGTCATCTTCTTCCTGGCCTGCTTGCTGGAAGCCTGCCGGCAGGTCAGCTTCAGACTCACCACGCTGCAGGGGTCTCTTCTTGCTGGCGGGGAATGCAAACCCCACCAGCACACGATGCCACGGCTCCGCTGAACCTGTTCTTGCTGGTGAGGGGAGGGAACCTTGCCAGTGAGCCATGCTGTGCTGCCAGTCCTCTTTCTGCTGGCAGGAGTGGGAACCCCAGCAGCACATAACTTAATGCGCCGCAGCGCAGCCGGCTTCTCTTCCTGCTGGAGGAGGTGGGAATTCTGCTAGCGCATAATTTCATTCGCTGCGAGGCAGCCGGGTCCTCTTCCTGCTGGAGGGGGTGGGGACCCCGCCAGTGCATTATTTCAGCATCTGGGTCCTCTTCCTGAGCCATTCAGGGTCCAATGTCACGAGGGCCACATACAATGAAAATTTTAAATCGATAGGTGGGCCAGAAGAAAACTGATGATGGGCCAGATTTGACTTGCAGGCTGTAGTTTGCCCACCCTGGAGTAGAGGACAGGGGAGAGACTGAGAAGACAGAGAGAGGAAACCATAGTGAAGAGACAGTGACACATATTTGAGCACTTGCAAAACAAATTCCACATTTTTCTAAACAAGACAATGTATTTTCAAACCAATGATGCACTAATGATAACAGTTCTTTAAACATTGTTATACACTGTACAGGAGTATAAGGCAAAGTGTTGTAGCTATTGCCACGACAATCGCATCCCACATGTTCCAATCAAAAGCTGTGTTTGTGCACAAATGTTGCACTGTATGTGTTCTGTGTCCTGCAAGGTTGCATATAGTATGATTAGTCTGTGAGACAGGAGTATAGTACTTGAGCTACAAATCACTCACAGAAGCTATTGTTTCGGAACAAGGAGAGATGCTCATGAGGCATGCTGTCCCTACTCGAGGTTGGATACCCCTCTCCAATTTTTCTACTAGTTGTTGACCCTTAAGATTGCCATTCCTGTGTGGTGTGGATAAAGTGGATTGCATGGAAGGGGTAAGAATAGCTTCAGGGGTTTGGGCACGCAATGGTGGTATTGGTCACCTGGACTCTCATTGGTGTAGTTAGTCTATCCAAACACCCACTGCAAGCATTTGAGGGCGTCATTATGTCGTTGCCGCTTCAACACTACAGGGTGCTCATAGAAGGAGAGATAGTCTGATGCTGGTGTACGTCCGATACAGGGCTGACAGGTTTTCTTCTCTGGGATGGATTGTGCCAGGCTCCTTTTGACAGAATTCCCTTCTCCTCTTTGGTTAGATGTCTGAGGTGCATGCTTTCCATCTGTTTCATCATTCCTATTATTTCTAGAAATCTCCTTCTTTTTTTTACCTTCTTTTCTGGGGTCTAGACACTCTCCTGCAGTGACAACCAGCCCCATGTGCCAGGCTGACTTTATACTGTACACATTTACAATGAGGGGGCTGAGCCATGAGGAGAAGAGGACTCTGCATGCTGGGTTTTTAGCATTCGCATGCTATTTTGTCACAGTCTCTTCCCTGAAGAATTGCCCTCCTCAGCCTGGGCTAAAATAATATATCAGCTTCATGTTGCCTTTATACTTTCTTTTTCAAAATTAACATAACCTTGTGGCAGCATATGCGCTCATATAACTTTGAAGTCGACAGGCTATTTGAAAATTGCCCCTATGATTAGCACTATCAAAAACATCTTTGTCTTGCTTTATTCTTGTCTTGCAGACTAATCAATCACACTATATGCAACCTTGCAGGACACAGAACACAGTACAGTGCAACATTTGTGCACAAACACAGCTTTTGATTGGAACATGTGGGATGCGATTTTAGTGCCAATAGCTACAACACTTTGGCTTATACTCACAGCTTGTGAAGAATTACACATTAATTTTTTCCTCCAAAATCTTTAATTCTGAACTGTATATTATTTCTCTATATACATATTTAGATTGCAAAGTCATCTGGAATCAGTTTAAAATTGTGCTGGGATTACTTATGACATCATTAAGTCAACGCCTGTCTGATCACATTTTCATCTAATTTATAACTAAAATTAATATTTAGAAAAGCTAGCAGGCTTGCTGATAGAAAATGCATATTTGTTATTTGGGGTTGTTTTGGATAAATTAATGCTGTTGCTAAGCTCTTAACTTAAAATCCTTCTTGATTGCTTTTACAGCTTCTGTCAATGACCCAAGATGAATACAGCCATCCGATGTTTGTATATGAAGAAAACATATTTTTAAAAAATTATTTTGTTTTATGCATATACAAATAGCTTAAATATAGTTATACATTGAGACAAGTTTACTTGAAATAAAGAAATTGTTTTATTGTGCATTTTAATATTATTAAAATCAACATATTTTTTTAATTTAATTTTGTTTACAAAAAGTAGCTAATGGCGTAGTTTTCTAGAACAAACTTCATGGGGTTCTGTTTTCAGTAAGCTTACCAAATACAGAATGGAAAGACATTATTACTTAAGACCAAATAATTTAATTTTATGGTTTATTACGTTTGGTTTCTACAAATACTTTTTTTTAACAAAGTGAATAATATTTGAGTTACGTAGGGCCTCATTTTCTAAGTATCGCAGGCCTGCTATACTTTAGGTATGAGGGGCGGGGGGCCAAAACGGGGGGCGGTCCTGCGCTGGCTGGCAGCGATCGCACCGCCGCTGGTTGCGATCGCTGCCAGTTTCGCACCCAATAGCACCACCATAGAAGGTGTATGCTATTGGGTGCGAAATAGGACGTGAAAAGGCTCTTATATTTTCGTCGTCCGCGGCGTCTTCCGGAGTCGGCCCCGGTGATGCCCCGACTCATCCTCTTCCGGGGCCGACTCCGCCCCCATCTTGGTATCGCGTGCGATCCGTCTGGTAAATGACCCCCTTAGTCTTAAAAGTATGGTATTTGTAATAAAAGCTGATGATATATTTCTTGTTAATTTGAAAACATTAAGAGCCTGTGAACAAAATTTTAGCACAGGGGTGGCCAACTCTGGTACTCAAGGACTACAAATAGACCAGGTTTTCAAGATATCCATGATGAATATGCATGAGATAGATTTGCATTGTTTGTAAATCATGTCATGCATGTTCATCATGGATAATATATCCTGAAAATCTGGCATGTTTCTGGCTCTTGAGGACTGGAATTGACCATCCGTGCAATAGTGGATACATGCTAAAGTTAATGGCTATTCACTTTTAAATGAAAAATGTCATAGCAGATTAGGTTTTGGCAAGTTACAGGCAATATTGAGGTGTACTCTCTTCCACACACTATGTAGCATGCACTTGCTAAAACCTACTTTTTAAACAACTACCTTGGATTAAGAGTTAATGTTTTTGCGTGTATTTTGTATAAAGGCTTAGCTACCACCGTGTATGGTGGCTTTCAAAATGGAGGTGAAATGGTTATTAGAGAAGAGGAATTCTAGAAAGGATCAGAGGAGGAGACACTGGGGAGCAAAATAGGTGGAGACAAAAGAGTAGGAGATAGAAGGGAAAGAGAGTGAGTGAGGAAAAGGAGAACTAGCTGGACAGAAAGTCCATATGTACTACTTGAGTTCAGAGGCCATTAGAGCCCACTATTAAGAGTTAAAAGCTGGCATTGATCCTTAGACAGCCAAGTCTCATGCATTACCTAGACTTGTCAAATTGTTGAGCTCATTACATTGTCTTACCGCTAGGTCTTTTCAAATCACATTGGCTACAGTTGGTGGGATGGAGCAAAGCACTTTCTCCAGTTGTTTTCACCAGATACCTCTATCCCTGCACAGATCTATTGCCAAATTCACTCCAAGTTTGTCAGAACTTTTGTAGTGCTGTCTTTGCAAATGAGCACCATACAGTTTTCTAGTATTAGTTCTAGAATCTTGTTGCTCTCAGGTGCATGAAGTGTGGTCATGCATCGGCCTCTGTAGCACCTTTGCCAGCCTCTCACTATAATTCCTCCATGCTCTTCAGCACTTTTCTCTTCCAGCAGATTCTCCTCTCTCTTCTGTCAACTTCCAGGACATTTGATGTGCCTTTGTTAATTTCAGTTCTGTAGTTTGTTCACCTCTTCTTCTGGAGTCTAGTACATTCCTGATTCTCTTCTCAGCACAAACAACCAGCAGCATTTGCCAGGCATACCTTTTTATACTTTTGAAGGAAGGAAGGAAGGAGAACTAAGAGGAAATGAGCATTGAGTATTCTCATGTTAATATTCCTATACTACATTGTTTAGCCTGCACACACTATTTTAGCATACTCTTGCTATTCAATGATTGGCCAGTATTGCTTTTCTGTTTAACATGCACACTAATACCATATGCTTACTAGTACAGTTTTTTAACACATGCATGCTAAAACTTTGTACATCACACATTAAGTGGCATTTTAGCTTACATATTAACTTTTTAATGGCACTCATGCTAAAAAAGTTTGAATGCAAAATTTAGCAGATAGGCCCTTAATATAATATTTCCAGCACAAATTAAGGCTGCTAGTGTAAATCAGTTCTTACTCTGTGTATAAGGAAGTCATGGTCATCTGTAATTACTGTAAAAGGTCTTTGCATCAAGTGATTTACTTAAACATTTATTTATTAAATACATTTATATTCCACTGATTTACAGTTCTTAGCAGTTTATATCAATACAATCAAAAAAACAGTAAATACAAAGATCAATCAGAAAAAACAAGGCGCAAACAGACTGAACAATAACACAAAACAGTCAACAACTAACTAGAGTCAGCAAAATCATATCACATTGGGCTGCTAACTGACCATAAGTTATATGCAAGGAAGAACAAGTGCATTTTTAGCAGTTTTCTAAATCATAGTAGTTCAGTCTCCAACATAATTTTGTCAGGTAGTTTATCCCATAAGGTGGGGGAAGCTACAGTAAATAATCTGTCAAGTGATGAAGATAGCTTTACTAACGAGAGAAAGAATCTCCATAAATTATGTGATGCTGAACATTGTCCCTTTCCCTGTCCCCCCACTCCATGGTTAGCCCTCCAAAAATTACCTCGAGCTTCCTAATCCTCTTCCTACTCCACCACCCCAACCCTAACCCTTCCGTCCCACCCGACATCCTCTAAAACCCTCTGGACCACCAGAATCATAGCATTCGCTTATGCTCCTGGATGCCTCCAGCATTGCTTTGACAGCAACAATTAAAGTGTAAGTGTACGAGTGGGGTTTTTTTGGGACAAACAACAGGGAGGCAGGAGTAGGTCAGCAGTTAGACCCATAGGCCTTACACTTTGGCATTATCTTTAGGGATGATTGGGCCAGCAGATCCTATATTAGTCTCAATGGGGTGAGATTTGGGGATCATGCCAAGGATATAGATACAGATATAGATATCATATTTGTAGATTGTTTACTTTGGCTCACCACTTAACCAGCTCTTGGTCATGTCTTGAGTTAGGTAAATAATATGTTTGGCTAACTTTAACTCAATTCCACCCTAGAACATCCCTGAAATGCCTCCCACTTATCCAGGTAAATTATTTGGATAAAATGTACATATTAATACAAAGTTATTGTCAGTAGTAGTTATATTCTTGTTATACATGCAGCAGTGTCTTGAAAGGCACATTAACTGAAAGCAAATGTATTGTGTTAACATTTTTAATGTATTCAGAATGGTGACACTCTTTCAGAAGATGATGTAATAACTTCATTATTTCAATCCTTATGGACAGGTTCTCCTGGTGACAGTGAATGGAACTCCTATTGATTATCATACTATACACCCCTCGCTTCCTCTAGAAAATGGACCAACCAAAATAGATATGTATTCAACACCACAATACAAATGGGAGAATTCTGATGAAACCTCAGGTAGTAAAAATAATTAGAATTATTTATAAGAACATTTTTTTTCATCATTGATATTGTTTTGCACATTACTGAAGTGCCAGCTAATAACATTAGTACAGTCACAGACTGCAGTTTGCAGTTTTCTGTAGGACATCATGGATGGCAATATGGCTTTGCAAGAAGAGCATACCTATGATTTTTCTGAGGCTAACCTGTACTAAAGAATTCCTAATCTAGACAAACAGGGACAGATCCCCTGTTAAAGTGTTCAGTTTAGCAATAAATACTTCACTTGACGTGTTCCTACAGTAGTAATAATAATGTTCTAAATGAAGGGAGGTTAGCACAGAAGGCGTAGAACTGCAGCAGGATTATCTCAGATCACTGTAAAGAAGTCAATTTAGAATCTGATTTTCAAAGCATTTATATGCTTAAAACTGGGTTTGCGTGTGCAAATGACTATACCTGCGTTAAGTGCCTTTAGAAAATTGCTTCAGTAAAGGTCATTGAATTGATTATAGTTTTTACCTTTGTTACGTGCACTTAATACGGGTAAATGGCTTTTGAAAATTGTGATGATCGTATGTTATATTTGCATGCATGACTCCTTTGAAAATTCACTTATATGTCTATAAGAGGACTATTTTCAAAGCCATTTGCATGGGTAAATAATTTCACTGACGAAAAGCACTTTGTTAGTCCTCACACAGGGGTGACATCATCAGATGGAACCCCAACATGGAAACCTTATGTCAAAGTTTCTAGAACTTTGACTTAGTCACATTGAGGATGCCCAGCATGCTTTATACCACATGTCCAAGCGGGGACCCTCTTACTTAGAAACATAGAAATGTTGGCAGAAGAAGACCAAACGGCCCATCCAGACTGCCCAGCAAGCTTCCACACTTATTTTTTTCTCATACTTATCTGTTCCTCTTGGCTCTTATTAGTAACTTTTTGGTTCTAGTTACCTTCCACCCCCACCACTGATGTAGCGTGCAGTGCTGGAGCTGCATCTAAGTGAAGTATCAAGCTTAATTGGTCAGGGTAGTAACACACCAAAATAAGCAAGCTACTCCCACACTTATTTGTTTACCCAGCCTGTGCAATTCAGTCCTTGTTGGTCGTTGTCTGGATATAAATCCTCTTTTCTTCATTCCCCCTGCCGTTGAAGTAGTGAGCTAGCTGGATATGCATTGAAAGTGAAGTATCAGGCTTAATTGATTCGGGGTAGTAACCGCCGTAACAAGCAAGCTACACCCATGCTTATTTGTTTACCCAGACTATGCAATTCAGTCCTTGTTGGTTGTTGTCTGAATGTAAATCCTCTATCTTCATAGTCTCTTCCTTTCCATGGAGCTGCAGCATCACAGGTAGTGGACCTAGTTTTTTGGCCTATTTTTGGAAAACTTTTCCTCCCGGTTTTTCGTGCTATCTTGTGTTGCTTGTCACCAGTGATCGATGTTGGGTCCCTCTCCATTCTCCCTTCTCCCTTTAGCATCTTAGAGTTTTTGATGTTTCTGACAAGTTTCTTATTGTGTCAATCCCCCTAGTTGGTGGTGCGGTCGGTGCCTGCCAGTCATTAATGGCCATCACCATCGAGTTTGATTAAGCATCCCTTTTCTTTCATCCAGTCATGGCCAGTTTTAAGCGATGCCCCAGTGCCGAGGATAATGTTCATCATGGACTCCAGTGATGAATGTATCTTCTGCCTAGGGGCATTGCATGACTTCTAGGTTTGGCACAGATGCACGCAGATGACCCTGAAAGGACATCGGCTTCAACACGATAAGATAGCGTGCCTCTTTGGATAGAAGAAGTCTGAGCAATCGGCATCAGAGGCATCCACATCAGCGGGGTTGTCGGTTCTCTTGGTGCCATTGGCTTTAGAGATGCTGGAGACCGACCATTGTCGAGGTCCTCCAGGCCGAAGATGTTGAGCTCCTCATTATTGGTCTTGGCACCAAGGAAGGACCGTGCCAAGCATTGAAGGAAGCTGAGAAAGCATCAGCACTAGTATCCGCTGATGCACAGTGCCGAGCACGGAGATGCACCGGCTCATGCTGTGATGCCCCCGAAGCGACCCCACAGCAAAGATAGCCAGTCCTCCATTGATGCTGGTGGTTCACCATGGATTCCATCAGTCCCAGTGCCAGCCACTGATCCTTCTCTTGGTTCTGAAGAGGCTCTGGTTATGCCTCCTCCCTCCCATTCAGTTTTGGCATTGGCAGTGTTCAAGGAGGAGCTTAAATGATGTGTACAGCTGGCTTTTGAGCAGGCAATGCAGAGCATCATAACCGTGGCATCTCTGGTGCCGACATGCCATCTTGGAACCACTGCTCAAGTCTCTCCATGCGCTCATCGGTGAGTTACCAACTCAGCCGGCATCCGTTCCTAGAATAGCTCCGATGCCCAGAGCCTCCCTTGCTGATATGGTGCTTGTGGCCAGTTCCTGCCAGGAAGCTCTCCCAGGCAGGCCGAACCATGGATACCTGCGGTCCCCTCCAGCCACTGAATGAAGGCCAAGTGCCTAGGACCCCATCCCTGGTGAATGACACGGAGGATGAGGAACCTTATGATGCCTGGGGGGATGACAATGGAGGTCTCCAATGATTCCTCCGATGGTCTCCTTTCAGACCCATCTCTTCCGGAGGAGGCCATCCCCTTTCATTTGTTAACTGAAGAAGATGCTTGGCACAAAATTCTTGAGATCCTCCAGTTTGTGAAGCCTCTTAAGAAAGTCATGGCAGTTCCGGTACACAGAAACCTTAAGGAGTTGCTGTTGAGGATTGAGGTACATCCCCTCACAGTGCCTCCCATAAACAAGAAGTCATCCAGAATACTGTGGGATTTCAAAAGCATCAGCTGCCCTGCCAATCAGTGGTGGTCAAATCTGCTCTCAAGAGAGCCAAGCATTCCTCAGCACTCCTGGAGAGGGATGATAGAGCAATGGATGCTCTTGGGAGGAAGGTTTTTCAGGGAGCTATGCTCATTGCCTGCATAGCTTCTTACCAGCTCTACATGAGCCAATAATCTAAAAAGGGGATTGGCTGTGCTCCATTGATCTGAAGGATGCGTACACCCACAGAAAGATCTTCCTCAGACACCAGAAGTATGTCAGATTAGTGGTGGGAAAACAGCACTTCCAGTATTGCGTGTTGCCATATGGGCTCCAGTCAGCCCCACGTGTCTTTACAAAATGCCTGGCCTTTGTGGCGGCACACATGCATAGGATGAGAATGCATGTTTTCCCTTATCTGGACGATTGGCTGGTCAAGAGCACCTTTCAGGCAGGGACTGTCAGGTTCATGTGCCTGACCATCCAGGTATTGGAGCCACTAGGGTTCTTCATCAGCTACCCAAAGTCCCATCTCAGCCCGTCACCCCAATTGGACTTCATAAGAGCCCTACTAGACAGGGCTGAGTCCAAAGCCTTCCTGCCTCAACAAAGGTTCATCAACCTGATGACCATTGCAGCAGAGATTCAACAGAGCCAGTAGGTGTCAGCTTGGCACATGTTGAGGTTGTTTGGTCACAGGGCCACAACAATTCATGTCACTCCCTTGGCACACTTGTACATGAGAAGAGCCCAATGGACCCTGAAGTTCCAGTGGCATCATGTCACACTGAGTCTCCAGGATCACATCCAAGTTACTCATTTCTGCTTCCTATACAGGACATGCAACAAACCAGCCTCAGACACCCACACCCAACATTGGGGCAAGGGTCTTTTGTATGCGTATCCTCCGACTCTACTGGTAGCGAAGACTCTCTTGAAGCTTCACGAGGGCAAGGGGACTGTGATCCTCATGGCCCCTTATTGGCTGAGACAGGTCTGGTTTCCACTTCTATGGGAGTTATCCATCTGGAAACCAATCTAGAGACTTCCCCAGATCTCATTACACAGGATCAAGGCAGGTTGCAGCATTCCAACCTTCAGGCCCTGTCGCTCACAGCCTGGATGTTGAGAAGATACTTCTGCAACCATTCATCTCTCAGAGGATGTATCTCAGTTCCTGGTGGCTTCTAGAAAGTCTTCCATTAGAAAGTTCTATGGAATGAAGTAGAGGAGGTTTTCTTTGTAATGTGAGTGGAAGGCCTTAAATCCTTTCTCCTGCCCCCTACAAAAACTGCTTGATTATTTTTTGCACCTGTTGGAAGCTGGTTTTAAAACAAATTCTTTTAGGATTCATCTGAGTGCAATTGGTGCATACCACCATGGTATAGATGGTACAGCCTATAACTGTATGCTTTATGCAGGCCTGCTTCAATTGAAGCCTTCCCTAAGGCCTCCTGATGTATCTTGGGACCTCAATGTGGTGTTAGCTCAGCTGATGAAAGCTGTGCTCCTGGGACCCGAAGTACCTGATATGGAAGGTCATATTTTTGATAGTGGTCACTTCAGCCTGCAGGGTCAGTGAACTCCAGGCCTTAGTGACTTATCCACTTTACACTAAGATTTTCCATGTTTGGGTGATTCTGTGTACACACTCTAAATTCCTGCCTAAGGTGGTGATAGACTTCCATCTTAACCAATTCATCATCCTGCCAATATTCTTTCCCAGGCTCCATTCGCTCCAAAGCAAACAAGCCTAGCACAGTTTGGACTGCAAGAGAGCCTTAGCATTCTATTTAGAGTGAACAGAAGCCCATAGACAGTCCACCCATCTTTTTGGGTGGACTGTCATTGCCAAACAGACACTATTGAATTGGCTAGCAAATTGCATCTCCTTCTGTTATGCACAGGTGGGTCTTCATCTTGGGGGCCATGTCAAGGCTCATTCTGTCTGAGCCATGGCAGCATTGGTGGCCCACTTGTGAGTAGTCTCCAGGGAGGAGATTTGCAAAGCTGCGACGTGGAGTACCCTCCACATATTCACATTTCACTATTGCTTGCATAGGGATGCTCAGTGTAGCCAAGTCAAAGTTCTAGAATCTTTGACATAAGTTTTCTGTGTCTGGGCTCCATATGATGATGTCACCCATGAATGAGGACTAATCCTGCTGTCCGGAGAATGCCTTTTACAGGTAAGCAACTCTGCTTTACACGTGTAAATTATAGGGATGTGAATCGTTTTTTAACGATTTAAATTATCGTCCGATAATTTTAAAATCGTCATTAATCGGTAAGGGACTCGAACAATAGGAATTCCCTCGATTTATCGTGAAAAATCGTTAAATCGAGTACGGGAATTATTTGGGGGGAGGGCGGGAAAACCAGCACACCAAAACAACCCCTAAACCCACCTGACCCTTTAAAACCAATCCTTTACCCTCCCCCCCCAACCCCCCCAAAATGTTAAATTACCTGGTGGTCCAGTGGGGGGGGGGGTCCCGGCGCGATCTCCCGCTCTCGGGCCATCGGCGCCATTTTGGCTACCACTGATAAAAATGGTGCCGATGGCCCATAAAAAAAAACCCACCCCGACCCTTTACAAATTACCCCTTTGCTTCTCCCACCCTCCCGACCCCCCCAAAAACCTTTTACATGTACCTGGTGGTCTAGCGGGGGGTCCGGGAGCCATCCCTTCAATCATACCCTCGGTGCCGGTGCCGGCTGGACTGGTTTCAAAATGGCGCCGATCGCCTTTGCCCTCACTATGTCACAGGGAGCGACGGTCGCCCTGTGACAAGTGAGGGCAAAGGCGATCGGCGCCATTTTGAAACCAGTCCAGCACCGAGGGTATGATTGAAGGGATGGCTCCCGGACCCCCCGCTAGACCACCAGGTACATGTAAAAGGTTTTTTGGGGGGGGGTTGGGAGGGTGGGAGAAGCAAAGGGGTAATTTGTAAAGGGTCGGGGTGGGTTTTTTTTTTATCGGGCCATCGGCGCCATTTTTATCAGTGGTAGCCAAAATGGCGCCCGATGGCCCGAGAGCGGGAGATCGCACCGAGACACCCCCCCCCCCCCCCCCTCCACTGGACCACCAGGGTAATTTAACATTTTGGGGGGGGGGGGGGTTTGGGGAGGGTGGGAGAGCAAAGGGGTCATTTGTAAAGGGTCGGGGTGGGGTTTTTTTTTATCTGCTCAGGCCTCACTAAAAAATTAACGATGTGAATTGGAATCGGAACCGATTCCAATTCACATCTCTAACGATCCGATTTATTTCTCCCTCCATCCGAACCTGATCGTTAAAACGATCGGGCACACGATTCACATCTCTAGTAAATTAACTGTCTGAAAATTGCCCTCTTCAACACTGCTAAAAGCATGTATGGTGTTCCACAAAGCATGTACTTTTTGCTACATTTAGACACAGCATTTCCAGGGAAGCTTTGAGGTTGGGGGAGGAAAATAGTGTGCATTGATTGCATTTTTAGATCTATACACTTTATTTTCCATGAAAAAGTACTTGGACAAAAAGCAAGGACACATGTTCACAAGTACTTTCTACCTATGGCAAGCTTCAGAGTGAAAGTTTGGGCATACTCCTGTGTGTAAGGAAGTCATGGCCATCTGTATTTTACAGTAAAAGTTTTTTGCTTAAGGTGTTGTACTTAAGCATATTAGTAAAAAGTTTTGAAAACTGCTGCAAAGTCTGCAGGTAAAAAGTATATGTGGACTTTGTATCAGTGCGAACAGTTTGAAAATTGTGCACTGAAGCAATGTGAAATGAACTCAGTTTGAGTTCATCCGGAAAAAGATATCTGGTTGAATCTCAGAGATAGTAATTAGGTGGATCTTTTAATGTTTAATTAGGTAAGTTACTCCTGCTTTTATTGTAGTTTTAATGATTTTTTTTGTTGTATTTTTATTATTGTATATTTTAACTGTGTTGTGCACGGTTTGGGTCAGCTTTTGCTAAGTGTAAGGTATATAAAAGTTGGAAATCTATATAAATAAAAATGTTAAATAGTTTGGACAAAATCGCTATCTCAGAAACCACTTAACTGATTGCTTTCAAATTTGGACACAACTTTCATTTCGCATACAGGAAGGTTCTTCTGTACTTACATTACAGATATGTCACACCTGTGACAGGTAAAATAGGTTTATAAGATTTTTTTTCCAGAAAACAGCGACATCTGCTGGACGTAAGCGCCATCTGTTTCACCTTACACTAACACACGCTACACTAATCATTTCACCAGTCCAGGTCCACGTTTCACTTCCATTTTAACACATTCTCGCACTTTTTTCACCGGAAGATAACTATTTCCTTTACAGATAAAATACACCCACCACCCTCCTCACAACCCCCCACACACATGCCAAATTGATTTACTTCCCACAGCCTCCCAACACACACAAACCACCCTCCTCACACCCCCCACACACATGCCAAATTTATGTACTTCCCAGGCTCTCACAACACACAGAAAACCTGACAGAAGTCCGGGAGGCTCCAGCGGGGGGCCAGGACCTGTCCGGGACACATCTCCTGCACTACAGCCGTCCGGCTGCCAGCAATCAACATGGCGCCGACGGCCCTTTCCCTTACTATGCCACTCGGGGACACCAATGGCGGCAGTAGCCCATGTGGACATAGTAGAGGGCGAGGGCCCCTCCGGCGCCATTTTCAGGACTGGCAGCCGGCAAGCCCTTTGTCCTTACTATGTCAGAGGACCTACTGCTGCCATTGCTCCACCCCACCCGGACATAGTAAGGGCAAAGGGCCATCGGAACCCGTTTCAGTGCTCACAGCCGACGGACCATCGCCAATACATCATTACCCGGACGGGTAATGATGCAAAGATTCTAGGTTCCTCCGATGCAAGCCGGTGCCGATTCCCGAACTGACCACTGATCCCATTTCGGTAGCACTGGCACTGCTGCTGTCTAGGAAGGAAGCGCTTATAGCCACTTTTCCTCCGATGGATCTGGGGTCACAGATGGTTCCAGCACCCTCTCCACTTCCTCTGTCATTGGGAGGAGAAACACCATTTCATCTTCATCAGGAGTCCTGCCGATGCCTCTACAATCGACATCATCGATACCGTTACTGTCATCGGTGCCGCCGATCCGTCCATCGATGCCCTTGATGCCTTCATCGATGCCTCCGGTGACTCCCTCAATGCCTTCGGAGCCTAGGCCAGGACCTTCAGGGATACCTTTGTCCCGTCCCTCTAAGGTTCCTACAGGAACCGGTGGTGATCCTTATGATACATGGACCGATGACTCGTCCACGGACACCAATGATTTACCATCACCACCCTCTCCTACAGAAAGCAGGAAACATTCTCCTCCAGAGGACTTGTCCTTCATCAATTTTGTGAAGGAAATGTCTGAGTAAGTTCCTTTCCAACTACAGACTTAACAGGACGATTGACATCAGACGATGGAGCTGTTACAATTTCTGGATGCTCCCAAAGAAATCGCCTCCATCCCTATCCATCAAGTTCTTTTGGATCTTCTCAAAAATAATTGGAAACACCCTGGTTCGGTGGGCCACCAGTCAACTGGAAAGCAGATACCACATATTTGGTCCAGTCAGCTCCAGGGTTCCAAAAACCTCAATTGGATTACCAGTCTGTGGTTGTTGAGTCTGTCCAAAAGAAGGCCTGGTGCTCAAAACCTCATTCTTCCTTCTCTCCAGGCAAGGAGCAGAAATTCCTGGATGCCATTGGTCAGCATGTCTGCCCGGGATCAATGCTTATCTCTCGGGTCGCCTCTTACCAACTTTATATGACCCAGTACAATAGGGTCCTATTCAAGCAAATACAGGACTTTGCAGAGTCCCTGCCTCAGCAATTCCAGGAGCAGCTACAAACCCTGGTTCACAAAGGTTTTGAAGCGGGAAAACATGAAATAAGGTCTTCTTATGACATCTTTGACACCGCTTCCAGGGTTTTTGCAGCTGCTATTTCTGCAAGAAGATGGGCCTGGCTTAAGTCTTCGGACCTATGTCCTGAAGTCCAGGACAGATTGTCCGATCTACCTTTCATTGGGGACAATCTGTTTAGTGAACAGTTCCAACAAATAGTGGCTTGGCTCAAGGATCATCATGAGACTCTTCGCCAACTCTCTGATGCCTTCTGAATATCCAGCCAAACAACCATTCAGGAAGGACTCCAAAAAGTCATTCTACCATCAAGGAAGTCCTATCCACCCACCGTCTAGAGGTCGCTCCATGAAGCCTTTCCAGAAGGCCCAGTCCCAACAATCTCGAAAGCCAAAACCACAGGCAGCTCCTCAGCCGGGCCCTGCATCCGGTTTTTGACTCCTGCATAGAGAGCAGCAGCCAGGTTCCACTTCCGCATGTACCAGTGGGAGGTCAATTGTGCCATTTCAACAACATATGGCACACAATCACCTCGGACCAGTGGGTCCTTGCCATAATCTCTCAAGGTTATCACCTGAACTTTCTCTCCATCACACCCGGATTCCCCACCTCGGCTGACGTGGGGAACATCAGACCATTCACTACTCCTGGAACAGGAAGTCTCCCTCCTCCTTCCATCCAGAGCAATCGAACCAGTGCCCTACTTCCAACAGGGCCTCAGATTTTATTCCTGGTACTTTCTAATCCCCAAAAGTCAGGCGGCGTTCGTCCAATTTTGGACCTACATGCCCTCAACAAGTACCTCCAATGAGAAAAGTTCAAGATAGTAACCTTGGGATCCCTCCTTCCCTTCTGCAAAGAGAAGACTGGCTCTGCTCTCCAGACCTCCAGGACACTTACACACACATAGCCATCACTCCGTCTCATCGCAGATTTCTGAGATTCCTGGTAGGCCCAAAGCACTATCAGTACCGAGTGCTCCCATTTGGCCTAGCATCTGCACCACGAGTTTTCACCAAGTGTCTCGTAGTAGTAGCAGCCTTCCTCAGGACCCAAGGTGTTCATGTCTACCCCTATCTCGACGATTGGTTGATCAGGGCTCTCACTCAGCAAGCTGCTCTGTCGTCCCTATGTCCTACCTTACACACTCTGATCTCCCTAGGATTTCTCATCAATTACACAAAATCCTGCTTAGTCCTATCTTAAAGTTTGTCATTCATAGGGGCAGACTTGGACACCTTCAAAGCAAAGGCATTTCTGTCTCGAAAGCGAGCTCTCACTCTCACTTCTCTCGCACACCAGCTACAGTCTCAACAACGTTCAACTGCATTCCATTTCCTCATCTTGCTGAGGCATATGGCATCCTCGGTGCATGTTACCCTAATGGCCTGCTTGGCCATGAGAGTCATGCAGTGGACTCTAAGGTCACAATGGACTCAATCCGTTCAACCACTATCAACCATTGTCCACATCACCGACCCACTTTGTCAGTCTCTGGCTTGGTGGAAAAATCAGAGCAATCTCCTCTAAAGCTTACCTTTCCAGACTGCAAATCCTCAAATAACCCATACCACCGATGCTTCCAACCTCAGCTGGGGAGCGCATGTTGCCAATTTGCAAACTGAAGGGACTAAGGAAGATTGAGCTGAGGGCAAGGGAATGTGATAGAGTATATGACAGAGAGCCTCAGACTGCCTTAACGGACCGGCTCCAGCTATCTGGCCCGGTCCACCTTAAGACAGACAGGAAAGGGACCCTCGGGTGGGGGTGTTTCCCTGAGGAAAGGGATACAAAGATGAGGCCCTGAGAGAGTTAGACAGGCCCCAGGGAGAAGAAGGAAGCTGTAATGGAGTGCTGTGCTCTCATTGAAAACTGTTCTTGCATTGTCAGTATGCTGAGGTAAGCAGCCATTTTGATTCTGTATTGCTGAACTTGTTGTAATTAAACTGTTGAAAAGCAGAACAGACTTCAGCCTGGTCTGTTCTCCAACCTTCTCCTGTCTTAGACTGCTCCAAGGGTATCACAGGGACTTACATTAATTACATTGAATATATGAAATACAATGTAAATATTTGTCCTTTTAGAAAAGAAAGAGGAAGAAGAAAATGGAGAAGAGGAGGAAGAAGAAGATGATGAAGAAGAAAATGTTATAGAAGAAAAAGAAAATATTAAAGTGCATGCCATGGTTGCTGTGTTTCACTTTGTTTTGAAGCAAAGTTACATATGTGCCCTTATTTCAATGATGGTATGTATGATCTCAATTTTCTTGAAAATGCTGTGTATTGTAAATAGAATGCAAGGAATTATTAGGAAAGGAATGGAGAATAAACAGAATATCATAATGCCTGTGTATCACTCCATGGTACAACATCATCTTGAGTATTGTGTACAGTTCTGGTCACCACATCTCAAAAAAAGATATAGCAGAATTAGAAAAGGTGCAAAAAGGGTGACCAAAATGATAAAGGGGATAGATCAATTCCCCTATGAGGAAAGGCTAAAGAGATAAGGACTCTTCAGTTTGGAGAAGGTTCAGCTGAGGAGATATATGATAGAGGTCTTTAAAATGAGTGGAATAGAATGAGTAAAAGTTAATCAGTTGTCTACTCTTTCAAACTGTATAAAGACTAAGGGACACACAATGAAGTTGCTAGGTTATACATTTTAAACTAATTAGAGAAAATATTTTTTTACTCTGCATAATTAAGCTCTGGAATTCATTGCCAGAGGAAGTAGGGAAAGCTATTTATTTAGCTGTCCATTATCCATTATTAAGGTAGAGTTGCAAAAATCCACTGCTTATTCTTGGGATAAGCAGCTTGGAATCTATCTATCCCTGGGGATCCTGCCAGTTACTTTTGACCTGGATTGGCTACAGTTGCAAACAGGATACTGGGCTTGATAGGCATTTGGTCTGACCCAGTATGGTAAGTCTTATGTTCTTACGTTCTTGTATTTAGTATTAATCTATGACACAATTTCAAAAAGATGATACAAAAGTTACTCCAGTTTCCATTGAAAATAGCTATTTATCCTTGCATCAGATAAAATGGGAAAGAAGCACACTGTCACACCAGACATCAGTTACCCAATCATATAAAGGTCTCTTTTGCCAATTGTAAACATAACCTGATTATGAGTACTTGAGACATTGATGATAAGAGACAGAGAAAGATCTTTCAATTTTTCTAAATCTTGATCAATAGACACTAGGGATGTGAATCGTGTGCCCGATCGTTTTAAACTATCGGGTTCGGCGGGGGGGGGGGGGGGGGGGGATCTGATCGTTAGAGATGTGAATTGGGATCGGTTCCAATTCCAATTCACATCACTAATTTTTTTTAGTGAGGCCCGCACCGATAAACAAAACCCACCCCGACCCTTTAAAATTACCCCCTTAGCCTCCCCCACTCTCCCGACCATACCTGGTGGTCCAGGGGGGCCGCGGGGAGCGATCCCCCATTCCCAGGCCATCGGCTGCGCTAAAAAAAAATGGTGCCGATGGCCCTTTGCCCTTACTATGTGACAGGGCAAAGGTAGCGCCGGCGCCATTTTGAATATTGGCAATACGGCCTGAGTGCAGGAGATCGCTCCTGGACCCCCGCTGGACCCCCAGGGACTTTTGGCCAGCTTGGGGAGGCCTCCTGACCCCCACAAGACTTGCCAAAAGTCCAGCGGGGGTCCGGGAGCGACCTCCTGCACTCGGGCCGTATTACCAGTATTCAAAATGGGAAGATAAGGCCATTGCAGAAAGACTAAATTCATTCTTTGCCTCCATGTTTACTAATGAGGATGTTGAGGAGATACCAGTTCCGGAGATGGTTTTCAGGGGTGATGAGTCAGACGAACTGAACAAAATCACTGTGAACCTGGAAGATGTAGTAGGCCAGATTGACAAACTAAAGGGTAGCAAATCACCTGGACAGGATGGTATGCATCCTAGGATTCTGAAGGAACTAAAAAATGAAATTTCTGATCTGTTAGTTAAAATTTGTAACCTATCATTAAAATCATCCATTATACCTGAAGACTGGAGGGTGGCCAATGTAACCCCAATATTTAAAAAATGCTCCAGGGGTGATCCGGGTAACTAGAGACCAGTGAGCCTGACTTCCGTGCCGGGAAAAATAGTGGAAACCATTCTCAAGATCAAAATCGTAGAGCATATAGAAAGACATGATTTAATGGGACACAATCAACATGGATTTACCCAATTGAAGTCTTGCTTAACAAATGTGCATCATTTTTTTGAAGGGGTTAATAAACATGTGGATAAAGGTGAACCAGTAGATGTAGTGTATTTGTCAAACACCTTCTGAAAATCCAAAGTCCCTTGTGAGAGGCTTCTATGAAAACTAAAAAGTCATGGGATAGGAGGCGATGTCCTTTCATGGATTACAAACTGGTTAAAAGAGTAGGATTAAATGGTCAATTTTCTCAGTGGAAAAGGGTAAATAGTGGAGTGCCTCAGGGATCTGTACTTGGACCGGTGCTTTTCAATATATATATAAATGATCTGGAAAGGAATACGATAAGTGAGGTTATCAAATTTGCGGATGATACAAAACTATTCAGAGTAGTTAAATCACAAGCAGACTGTGATACATTACAGGAGGACCTTGCAAGATTGGAATATTGGGCATCCAAATGGCAGATGAAATTTAATGTGGACAAGTGCAAGGTGTTGCACATAGGGAAAAATAACCCTTGCTGTAGTTACACAATGTTAGGTTCCATATTAGGAGCTACCACCCAGGAAAAAGATCTAGGCATCATAGTGGATAATACTTTAAAATCGTTGGCTCAGTGTGCTGCAGCAGTCAAAAAAGCAAATAGAATGTTAAGAATTATTAGGAAGGGAATGGTTAATAGAATGGAAAATGTCATAATGCCTCTATATCGCTCCATGGTGAGACCACACCTTGAATACTGTGTACAATTCTGGTCGCCGCATCTCAAAAAAGATATAGTTGCGATGGATAAGGTACAGAGAAGGGCAACCAAAATGATAAAGGGGATGGAACAGCTCCCCTATGAGGAAAGGCTGAAGAGGTTAGGGCTGTTCAGCTTGGAGAAGAGATGGCTGAGGGGGGATATGATAGAGGTCTTTAAGATCATGAGAGGTCTTGAACGAATAGATGTGACTTGGTTATTTACACTTTTGAATAATAGAAGGACTTGGGGGCATTCCATGAAGACTAATCGGAGAAAATTCTTTTTCACTCAACGCACAATAAAGCTCTGGAATTTGTTGCCAGAGGATGTGGTTAGTGCAGTTAGTGTAGCTGGGTTCAAAAAAGGTTTGGATAAGTTCTTGGAGGAGAAGTCCATTAATGGCTATTAATCAATTATACTTATGGGTAGATTTTCAAAAAGCGCGAATAGGCCTACTTTTGCTTGCGCATCAGACTCAAGCAAAAGTACGCCTGATTTTAGTAGATACACGCGGAGCCGCACGTATCCACTAAAATCCTGGATCGGCGCAAGCAAGGCTATTGATTTTGTATAGCTGGTGCGCGCCGAGCCGCGCTGCCTACCCCCGTTCCCTCCGAGGCCGCTCCGAAATCGGAGCAGCCTCGGAGGGAACTTTCCTTTGCCCTCCCCTCACCTTCCCCTCCCTTACCCACCCGCCCGGCCCTGTCTAAACCCCCACCTTACCTTTGTCGGGGGATTTACGCCTCCCAGAGGGAGGCGTAAATCCCCGCGCGCCAGCGGGCCTCCTGCGCGCCGGGCCGCGACCTGGGGGCGGGTACGGAGGGCACGGCCACGCCCCCGGACCGCCCCGGGCCGTAGCCACGCCCCCGTACCCGCCCCCAAAACGCTGCCGACACGCCCCCGAAACGCCGCGATGACCGGGCCCGCCCCCGACACGCCCCCTCGGAGAACCCCGGGACTTACGCGAGTCCCGGGGCTCTGCACGCGCCGGGAGGCCTATGTAAAATAGGCTTCCCGGCGCGCAGGGCCCTGCTCGCGTAAATCCGCCCGGTTTTGGGCGGATTTACGCGAGCAGGGCTCTGAAAATCCGCCCCTTAGGGAATAGCCACTGCTATTAATTGTATCAGTAGCATGGGTTCTTCTTAGTGTTTGGGTAATTGCCAGGTTCTTGTGGCCTGGCTTGATGGACCCTTGGTCTGACCCAGCATAGCAATTTCTTATGTTCTTATGTTCTTATGTTCACGAAGCTGGATTTACACGGGGCGTATAACCTGGTGAGTATCCGCCCCGTTGACATTTGGAAAACTGCCTTTAACACCAGGGATAGTCACTACGAATACTTGGTGATGCCCTTTGGCCTCTGTAACGCATCCGCAGTATTCCAACGAATGATGAACAAACTTTTTAGAGATCTACTTTATACCAAAGTCTTGGCTTATCTGGACGATAGGACAACAAAAGGGATAGATGCCAAAGTCTTTTTCAATTCTTTATTGTGGTGGAGACGTATAAAACAAATGTTCGACTCAGGCTGAGTTTCACCGCTCTTAAAATGGCTGCCTCAGGGGCTTAAAAATTCAATTGGACTCAAAACCATTCAAAGCTTCCAACTTTATGATGTAGTATCATTTAAAATTAATCCGCAGTGGAACTGTATCTTGATTTGCATATGAAAAATCGTAATCATGTAAACTCGATTCATCTAATGGTGCCTTTCAGCTCAACAGCGGGGTGTATAATCTCCACTCAGGATATTGGACTTCAGGTACTCACTCCTCAAGGGCCTATCTTCTCATATCCTGTACCGCAGACCTTGGTCCCTTCATTCCACCACCAGGAAGCCACCTATTCCTGTGAGTACCTCTACGATCCAGTGCTCCTATACCACCTATCAGCAATGGCATCGCTGGACTGCGGGCTACTGACTATCATATCATCTGGGTGAGATTCTACATCCGGGGCTCATTGAACATATTGGCACTTCGCAGACCTCAGTGCCTACCTCCTACATCATCTATTACAGCAGTACAATAAAGCCTCCATCCATTCTGTGTTTGTTCATTACTTCAGCCTATCACTGCAGTTCCCCGCGGGGCTCCTCCCCATGGGCAAAATCATCACTGCAGTGACCAAGAGTCCACAATGCCTCAAACACAACACCTTGATTGACTATACCTGCCTTCTCTGTGTCCTGACCCTTTGAACGACTAAGCTACAGACTTTCTTCTGTCCAGAGTTCTACATTGCTTGCCACAACTTCCACTTGCCACTGGCTCTGATCCTCGCCTGTCAGTGACGCCTCCCCTCGACCTATCCTCTGGACATGGACTTACAAGGCTGAGGCCTTCTTTTGCTTGAGCGCCTCCAGTTACTTATTGTTCCTTTGGCGCCTGAGTTCCAGTACTGAATCCTGTCCAGGATAGGACTATGCCATCTACCGGCATCTCTGGGCTGAATCACCTTCCACATCTAGCTAACCTCGAGATCCACCTACGTCCTGCTGGCCTCTAGGTGAAGCTCCAGCAGCCTCTAGCTTCAGCCCACTCCACCTGCTGATGGTGGGGACCCCTAGGTCCTTGCCTAAGGGTTGCATCAACCCCACCTCAGCCCAAGGGTCCACCTCTGATGCAACATAAATATTTTAAATGAATAAAATAAAAATATGACCTGATTTTTATAGTGATTTGTGTGCATAAAACTCAGTTTTATGTGCATAAGTGGTACTTTGAAAATCAACACAGGTTTAAATGTGCTTTTTTATAAAAATGTTTATTTATAGCAATTTTACAACATTATCACAAGTAAAACTTGTTAACAAAAATGTTGAGATTACCCAGATAAACAAAATCGAAATATATTAAGAAAATTTAAAAAATCACTCAACTTCTAGTCCATGAATTAAAGAAAGAAAAGGAGGAAAAAAGAAGATACAGAGAGAACACTCATTATCAATGTAAAAGAAAAGAAATGGCACTAGTGGAGATCGAGGAACCAATGCTATTATCTCAACCAATCCCATTATCATTTCCTCCTCTATTTACAGTTGGACCATCCAACTTCTTAAATGCTAAAAATTCCAAAAAGGATTTTTTTTTGAGTTGATCTAGTAACATCTGGAAGATTTTAATATGCTGCCCCATTAATTTTTCTGAGGCCTTTTGGAAATATGTCCAAAAGAGTAAGTTCAAATCTTCTTTAAACATGAAAAATGCCAACAACATAGCTCTATCAAATTCTACAGAGTCAATACCTCTAAGAAACTTCCACTGAATTATGGCCATCACTCTAAACTGAAGTTAATCTTCTCTTAGCAGGTAAATAATACACTTTATTTAGTAGCGGGACAGCTTCCATTGGACTAGCCAAGATCTCCGTGAAATATTTTTTTAGAATTTCCACTGATGCAAGCCGAAATGTTCTTGGAAAATTAATAAAGTGTAAATTAAGCTGTCTAATCATATTTTCTAAATACTCTAAAACTTTGAGTCAGAATCTTATCCTGAATCTAAGACACATTAACATCTTTAATTACCTTCATCTCTTCATGTATCTCTATAATTTTCTTATTGGAATCCTTGAAATTCACCTCATGTTTATTAGCCAGAATTTTGACTGACTCTGCCAAAGAAGAAATGTCCTTAGAAGTAGCAGATAATGAATAATCCATCTGAACCATCACAGACTAACAGACTAACACTAGTCTAAATCACTATACGTGATTTAATCAAAGAGGGTAGGGCACTCAATCTTGAATCACTGGGAGAATCATAGAGCCTTCCTATAATTCTGAAGAACCCCAAACTGATTACAGAACAAAATTCGCTCCTCCGGACATCCTGGCAGCCACAAGCTCTCCTGATTCTGCAGTTGCTGCTTTGTGTCCCAGAACTCACTGCACGGCATTATCATATTGCAGTGAGTCTTCCCCAAGACCCAGATATATCACATGAGAAGTGTCCATAAAAATGCGAGCAAAGTACGGTAGGTGTGTAGTGGAATAATGCACCAACTTTTACCCGAATACAGACTGGGTAATTTTCATACTATCCTTTTATCTGGGTAAGTAGCTTTTGAAAATTGTTCTCCCCAAGAAAAGCGAATGAGATTAATTTAAATTTCTGATATCCCCATGAATGCAAGCGAAAGCACTGTTATAAATTTATGAGTATTCAATACTGAGGGGGAAGTAAACAGTGAAAATCAGATGTTTTTAATTTAAAATGTTAGCAATATAGATTGTCTAATAAAAACATTTTAAGAGGGTCATTTTCAAAGACATTTACCCTGGTAAATAGATAGTCTGAAAATTACCTTCAGTTAATTTGGCTGAAAATATACACAGGTTCCATGTATGTATGCTTTTAGCTGGACTGAGGGAGAGGTGTTTTTGGTAGCACTGGGAAAAAAGCGTGTAGATTTTATTTTTAACTCTTCATGCATTATTTTCCATAGAAATTTTATCCATGTGAAAATCACGTGCAAAAATCTGCAGATATTTTATACCCCCTCATAGTTTTCAAAGTGAAAATTACCGGTTGGTACCTGCAAATTTTGCTCCTAATGGATAGTTTGAAAATTGTCCCCTGAATACTTACATAGGATAAGGTCTTCATAACAACACAGCTGAGATTTACATGCAAGAAATGATTTCTGCCAAATGCAATGTCTGATTTATTAAAATCTTCAGCACAATTTATAATTTGTTGCTGGACAGAGACTACTCTACACTCTCGAATTGTCATCCCCTTTCAGGCTTGGAGCATCACGTATCACAGCTGGTTAACCTTTGTGTTATTGATCTGGTCCTGTGCTCTGTGGATGATTCGAGACAGAAGAAAGTATGCCATGGTTAGCTCACCTTTTATGGTAGCTTATGGAAATTTGCTACTAACGTTGCAATACATCTGGAGTATCGATCTCAACAATCGTGAACGTCCAAACATTTCTGGATTCCTAGAAAAGAAGGATCCTGAGGAACTAGCATCAAAGGTTTGTCTCAGTGAAGTTCTGTTTGCCTTTGTATCTAAATAATCAATAATTGCTTTGCAAAACTACACCTCTATTAAATACAGACATACTCATGCAGACCTTAAAGGTATAGTACTTCAATTTTATAAGTAAATCAATAAATAAGGCATTTCAAATAATTGTGCAAGCCAACATTTCAATGTAGTTAACCAAAGGTTTGTTATGCAAACAAACTCATATTAGTGTGACATGATAATGCCTTTAGAGGGAAAGAAAGATATATATAAAGTTATTTGCTCCATTTTTTTGCAGAGTTCCTGAAGCTGAGCTACAGTTAGACTCTCTTAAGGAAAGTCTCACTAAATATAGGCCTAGTAGGATGAAGAAGTGGAATTAAAGAATGATCTGAGAGGGAAGAAAAGAAATACATTTTGGGGTGAATTTTGAAAGCCCTACATGCACCAAAGCTGGGAGATATGCGCAAACGTTGGGCCAGTGGACTGCATGGATTTTAAAAGGCGTCCGCGTATGTACGTATCTCTCAGTATGCGCACAAATAAGAAGTTGAAAAAAGGGGCGGGGTGTGGGCATGGTCTGGGTGGGGCATGGGAGGGACATGGGTGTTCTGGGACTTTAACATGAAATATGCGTGTTGGGGTCCCCTGCTGAGTAACTTTACTACTGCCATGGATAGTAATCAAATAAAAAGTAATACAATTTCAAAAATAGACTAGTCAGCGGAGTTTAAGGGCTGGTGCTAACAGGGCAAAAGGGAGGCTATTTAACAAGGAAGTCCTATCCATTACCTGGGTGAACTGGGAGCGAACTGGGAAAACTGGTAATTGAGTCAGTGCGTGTCCCTTATAAAATTCCCCCCACTTAGGGGCGGATTTTCAGAGCCCTGCTCGTGTAAATCCGCCCAAAACCGGGCGGATTTACGCGAGCAGGGCCCTGCGCGCCGGTGAGCCTATTTTACATAGGCTCACTGGCGCGCGCAGAACCCCAGGACTCGCGTAAGTCCCGGGGTTTTCGGAGTGGGCGTGTCGGGAGGCGTGTCGGGGGCGGGGCCGGAGCGTGCGGCGTTGCGGGGGCGTGTCGGCAGCGTTTTGGGGGCGGGTACGGGGGCGTGGCTACGGCTCGGGGCGGTCCGGGGGCGCGGCCGCGCCCTCCGTACCCGCCCCCAGGTCGCGGCCCGGCGCGCAGGAGTCCCGCTCGCGCGCGGGGATTTACGCCTCCCTCTGGGAGGCGTAAATCCCCCGACAAAGGTAGGATGGGGGTTTAGACAGGGCCGGGCGGGTGGGTTAGGTAGGGGAAGGGAGGGGAAGGTGAGGGGAGGGCAAAGGAAAGTTCCCTTCTAGGCCGCTCCGATTTCGGAGCGGCCTAGGAGGGAACGGGGGTAGGCTGCGCGGCTCGGCGCGCGCAGGCTATACGAAATCGATAGCCTTGCGCGCGCCGATCCAGGATTTTAGCCGATACGCGCGACTACGCGCGTATCTACTAAAATCCAGCGTACTTTTGTTTGCGCCTGGAGCGCAAACAAAAGTAGGCTATTCGCGCTCGTCTGAAAATCTACCCCTTAATGCGGTAGAGGCGGCATTTGTGCATACATGTGCACATCCATATAAAACTGTGCACACATGTACATGCATATAGCCTATTTTTTTTTACCATGTGCGCATATACATGTGTATGTTATAAATAGCCAATCTTTTGGCACAAGCCAGCATACACCTTGGTTTAATAAAGGCTTCGGACACCTTGCCGGTTGTCTTTTTGAAGGTAGTGGTTCTAAATTATTGTAAGTACAGTCCCAGAAGAGAGACATATTTAAATCCATTCAATGAAAGCTGCAGATGTTTTTGCTGGTTGCTGTGCTGTGGGCAGAGAAATGGAATAGCTGGACAATGTGGCTCTGAAGGTGGAATAGAGATGTGGTGGTTTGCGATGAATGCGGTTTTAGATTTCCAAGATTAATCTGACCCCCTGATGCAGGCAATTCTTGCTGAAACGCTGCAGTGTAGGGGTATATAAAACTGGAATATATAAGATTTCTAATGTGACCATAGAGAAGAGCTGCTTTTAGATAAGATATCTTTTCCATAAGAACTACTGCAGCCACAATCAAGATTAAGAGAAAAGAGATACAAAAATGTCTCAGATTCTATAAACAACAGAGATGTGAATCGGAACTGGAATCGGTTCGGATTCCGGTTCCGTTTCACATGTGGGTTTTTTCCATCGGGCCCGATCGCGGTTTTGTTTATTGGCTGCACCCGAGCCGATAAACAAAAAACCCACCCCGACCCTTTAAAACTAATCCCTTTGCTTCCCCCACCCTCCTGACCCCCCAAAAAACATTTTACAGGTACCTGGTGGTCCAGTGGGGGTCCCAGGAGTGATCTCCCGCTCTCGGGCCGTCGGCTGCCACTAATAAAATGGCGCTGTTGGCCTTTGCCCTTACCATGTGACAGGGTATCCGTGCCATTGGCCGACCCCTGTCATATGGAGGGAGCACTGGATGGCCGGCGCCATCTTTAAAAACGGCGCGGGTCATCCAGTGCTCCTTCCATGTGACAGGGGCCGGCCAATGGCACGGATACCCTGTCACATGGTAAGGGCAAAGGGCCCTCGGCGCTATTTTGATTAGTGGCAGCCGACGGCCCAGGAGCGGGAGATCGCTCCCGGGACCCCCACTGGACCACCATGTACCTGTAAAATGTTTTGGGGGGGGGGGGGGGTCGGGAGGGTGGGGGAAGCAAAGGGATTAGTTTTAAAGGGTTGGGGTGGGTTTAGGGGTTATTTTTGTGTGCCGTTTTTCCCGCCCTCCCCCAAAACGATAAGAGAACCCCCACGATCTATATCGTGGGGTTTTCCTATCGTTTTCCTATCGATTTCTGACGATTTTGAAAATATCGATGATATTTTCAATCGTCCGAAGCCCGATTCACATCCCTAATAAACAAAACATCCTAGATTCTTTTACTGGTCTTGCCTTTAACTGTACCAAAAAGTAGAGGACACTGAACAAAATTTGTGAAAATTAGATTCATTAATGGCTGATCTCTGTCAGTGTTAGGAGTTAGACTGCGCAGTTAGCAATCTATTAAGGAGTTAGACTGCAGAGATGCAATCTGTTATGGTTGGAGTGCTGAGAATAGCAATCCATTAGGGATGTCATGCTAGGAGGAGCAATCTGTAGAGGAATCTGTTGTTGGAGTTGCTAGGGGCATAGCAATCTGATTGATGGACTGCTGGGTAGCAGTCTATTAGGGATGTGAATCGTGTCCTCGATCGTCTTAACGATCGATTTCGGCTGGGAGGGGGAGGGAATCGTATTGTTGCCGTTTGGGGGGGTAAAATATCGTGAAAAATCGTGAAAATCATTAAAAAATCGAAAAACCGGCACATTAAAACCCCCTAAAACCCACCCCCGACCCTTTAAATTAAATCCCCCACCCCCAAATAACTTAAATAACCTGCGGGTCCAGCGGCGGTCCGGAACGGCAGCGGTCCGGAACGGGCTCCTGCTCCTGCATCTTGTCGTCTTCGGCCGGCGCCATTTTCCAAAATGGCGCCGAAAATGGCGGCGGCCATAGACGAAAAAGATTGGACGGCAGGAGGTCCTTCCGGACCCCCGCTGGACTTTTGGCAAGTCTCGTGGGGGTCAGGAGGCCCCCCACAAGCTGGCCAAAAGTTCCTGGAGGTCCAGCGGGGGTCAGGGAGCGATTTCCCGCCGCGAATCGTTTTCGTACGGAAAATGGCGCCGGCAGGAGATCGACTGCAGGAGGTCGTTCAGCGAGGGTTCCGGCGCCTCGCTGAACGACCTCCTGCAGTCGATCTCCTGCCGGCGCCATTTTCCGTACGAAAACGATTCGCGGCGGGAAATCGCTCCCTGACCCCCGCTGGACCTCCAGGAACTTTTGGCCAGCTTGTGGGGGGCCTCCTGACCCCCACGAGACTTGCCAAAAGTCCAGCGGGGGTCCGGAAGGACCTCCTGCCGTCCAATCTTTTTCGTCTATGGCCGCCGCCATTTTCGGCGCCATTTTGGAAAATGGCGCCGGCCGAAGACGACAAGATGCAGGAGCAGGAGCCCATTCCGGACCGCTGCCGTTCCGGACCGCCGCTGGACCCGCAGGTTATTTAAGTTATTTGGAGGGGGTTCGGGAGGGTGGGGGATTTAATTTAAAGGGTCGGGGGTGGGTTTTAGGGGGTTTTAGTGTGCCGGCTCACGATTCTAACGATTTATAACGATAAATCGTTAGAATCTGTATTGTATTGTGTTCCATAACGGTTTAAGACGATATTAAAATTATCGGACGATAATTTTAATCGTCCTAAAACGATTCACATCCCTACAGTCTATACTATCATCTTGCTGGAGATAGCAAGCTGCTAGTATTGAAGATAGTTGTGGGTGGATCCTTGGGCCAGTGGCAGATGACCACACCCCTGGGAGAAGACTCCGAGAGGTGCCACCGGCTAGGCTCGGAGTATGGAGACAGACACACAATAGTTTTTTTATTAAACTGGTTTAGAGAACCACCAGAGGTGGCAGTAGTGAGCTGAAGTGCCCGGCTGGGCTGCAGTCCCTCAGATACTGGAACAACAATCGCTGGATGGCTGAGCTGTTGAGAACTGTAGATAGTGAGTAGGCAGGGTAAGCAGAGTTCATGAACAGAACTTAGAAGAACACACTCTCACAATGATCCCAGCGAAGCTCAGGAGCTGGAAAGAATTAGGCCCTCGAGGAGCGAGTACCTGGTTCCAGGGAAAGCTCTGAGAGAGAGGTGGTAACTCACAAATGTAGCAGGTAGCGAATACTTCAAGGCAGAAGAGAAGCAGCAGGTAGTCCAGGAACATAGGCCCTCGAGGAGCGAGTACCGGTTCCATCTGTAACCTGAAACAAAGAGAGAGCAAGGCCCCCGAGGAGCGGGTACCTCTGTTAAGTCCGAGGAGGCAGAGTAGCTAGGTATCAATCCTTACCCCGTAGGTAAACCTTTGCTAACTCCATTAGCTAGCATTTCACAGATCTTTAAATATCAGCAGCGGATGATGTCATCTCAGGGGGACGCCCTTGTGAACACTGAGCAAAATTTATACCTTTGAAGGAGCAATTGCAACATCCCATTGAAAACACTTGTTAAAAACTGTGTTAAAAAGAAGAGAATATCATATAACATTCGTTCTTCACCATTGAAAGAAAATTTCCCTGTGACTCTGTTCTAATCTTGCATGATACAGGTTTGCAGGGTTATGATTGGTTTTATGAGAATTTGATTGATGTGACTGTGTTTTAGTACATTTTTGTATAAATTCAACAAGTTTTATAGAATTGTGCACTCTGTGGAAATTTAATGCAATAATGTGCAGAGATTTAATATAGGAATGTGCTCTTAATATAAATGATTTAATGTAAGATAAATTACTGATGCTTTTCAAATACAAAGTGTTTTTGTAATAAAAATGGTTAAAATTGCTATTTAAAGTTAATTATAAAAATGTGAAAAAGTTAATGTGGGGCTATCCTGTTTGTTTGGAATTTATTTAAACAATTTGTTAAACCTGGAAAAATGTCAGCATCATCAAATCGTGTATGAAACCCTTTTTAAAGGAAATTCACAAAATGGAATGAGATTTTGTCACAGCCATGCCTAATTAGTCAAATTTTCTGAATCCACTTCAGATTCTTTTCAGGATTCTTTCGAATTTTCCTAGATCTGGTGGGGAAATTTTGATATATTTCCTCAACGGATCTGAATGAAATCCCAAAATTCTGTCAAACCAGGGTGAATCCAACTGATTTGATTTGAACTCTGAATTTTTCAGACTTATCTAGAGAAAGGCATTGAAATTTAGACACCTTAAAGTAAGGCTTCCCAAGCCTATCCCGGGGACCCAATAGCCAGTCAGGTTTTCAGGATATCTGCACTGAATATGATTGAGATAAATTTACATGCAAGGGAGACTCAGTATATTTAAATTTATCTCATGCATATTCATTGTGCATATCCTGAAAACCTGACTGGCTATGGGGTCCCCAGGAGAGGTTTGGGAAGCTCTGCCTTAAATAGAAATGAGTAATGAATTGTTTTGGAACCCACACTGACATTTTATCCCTTGGGATCCTTTTTTTTTGTATTATTTCCAATACTATATTTAGAATTTATGACATTTTTGTAATTAATGGGATTATAATACTTTAAAACCAATCATATGTGCAAATATTTCCAATAAGTCTCTCTTATTCTCCACATTCTTCCTAGGCTCTGAGTTGAATGATATCTTCCCTGTTTTGGTAGAGATGCAGGGGTATCTGGACACAGACCTCATCTCCTGGGTCAGATGTTGACAGATTAGGCTTTCTGAAAGCTAAACATTTTATTAAGAATAAGGGATTAAAAATTATAATATAGGAATAGGAAAGTAATGTGATATGTAGGCCAGATGGGACTTTTCTACATACTCTGTTTTCTGTACCATTCCTGATGCTCTATATCTGTCCACTCTTAAAGAATAATTTTCAAAGATCTCTGTGTGGCCCTATATAAAGTATGTGTGTATATGCACGTGTAGTGGTCTACTATAGTATTTTATAATCTGCATGTATCTGGTCTACACAGATTGTAAAATATGCATATATCCACTCCCAACATACGCGCATATGTTTCAGTATGCTTGAATGTTTGCAATGCATTCAAAGCACATACTTTACCAATTTTACAAACAAATGCATGTATGTTTTATGCGTGAAAAAAATATAACTTGTATGTGTACCTGCACATGTTGTTGTTTTATAAGAGCTTTATGGAAATGCATCATTCAACTTTTTGGAATAGCTCCCCTATGAGGAAAGACTAAAGAGGTTAGGACTTTTCAGCTTGGAGAAGAGATGGCTGAGGGGGGGATATGATAGAGGTGTCTAAAATCATGAGAGGTCTAGAACAGGTTAATGTGAATCAGTTATTTACTCTTTCGGATAATAGAAAGACTAAGGGGTACTCCATGAAGTTAGCATGTGGCACATTTAAAACTAATCGGAGAAAGTTCTTTTTTACTCAACGCACAATTAAACTCTGGAATTTGTTGCCAGAGGATGTGGTTAGTGCAGTTAGTGTAGCTGTGTTTAAAAAAGGATTGGATATGTTCTTGGAGGAGAAGTCCATTACCTGCTATTAATTAAGTTGACTTAGAAAATAGCCACTGCTATTACTAGCAACAGTAGCATGGAATAGACTTAGTTTTTGGGTACTTGCCAGGTACATATGGCCTGGATTGGCTACTGTTGGAAACAGGAAACTGGGCTTGATGGACCCTTGGTCTGACCCAGAATGGCATGTTCTTATGTTCTTACATCTGCTAATTAACTTGCACAACTGATATTGGACTCGTCTGTAGGTATATGTTAAAATATGTGTATATACTTGAAACCACAGTTTTCCAATACTTCCATTAGTTTGCCTAGTCCATCTCCAGTTCACTGAGACCTTCCTAACACTACTTACTGAACTTTCCACATTTCACCCATACCTCTCACCCAGAAATAGCAATCAAGTCTGATATCAGTTGTGCTAGTTAATTAGCAGGTGTAAAATTGCACAAATAAGTTGCCTGATGTATTTACATGAATTGTTATGATTGGCCTTCCTGTTTGAGAAGGCCTTGCATTCTGTTAGGGAATGCTAGGAGAGCGATCCCATCCTGAGGGGATTGTGGGCCCTTGGGCCCCGGCACGACCCCAGAGAAGTCCAAGGCAGCACCGAGGGTGGCGAGGCATGTCCCAGCATGGGTTGAGATGGACGGTCTGACCCTCTGCCGGACCTGCATGCCTCTGGAGCCAACACAAGGTGTTGGTTATTGAACAGTCCTCCGACCGTTCCCAATCCTTTTGGACCTGCCACAAGGAATGACAAGAAGCAGCAGGCCGGACAATGGACGAGGGCAGATGAAGGCTCTGAAACATAGAGACTCTAGACGTAGACTCAGGAACGAGGTACTTGGGTGCGCAGATGACTCAGAAACGAGGTATTTGGGTGCACAGACGAAGACTCAGGAACGAGGTACTGCAGGCAAGGTATTCAGAAGCAGGATCAAGTACTGGGTTGAGACTGCGACGCAGCACGCCCTACACAGCCACTACCCATGGGCTGTTTGCGGACCACGTGTGCATACGAAGCAGGCTCTAGATGAGAAGTGCAATAGATAAAGCTGGAACATGGCGAAGATTCGGTAGAAGCCTGTACCAAGGCGCGTCCTACACAGCCCATCCTAGACTGGTCGCGGACCATACTGGAATGGCACAGGTTCAGTCAGAGTCTTAGGCATGGACGGACGCAGTGCAAGGAACTCCGAAGACCGGGACAGAAGCAAGTAAGGATTCTAAGACAACTCAGGACTGAAGCGGAAGTCTTCCGGAGGCTAGTACTTGCGCAGGTGAAGATGGCCTTGTACCACGAGTGCCCTACACAGCCACTACCCATGGGCTAGTCATGGACCACAGCATGATACGCCAGAAAGGAGGCAACGAGGAACCTGGGGTACAGGACATCAGGAACAGGCAAGGAACATCAGGACTGGATCACAGACATCAGGAACAGGCAAGGAACATCAGGACTGGATCACAGACATCAGGAACAGGCGAGGAACATCAGGACTGGATCACAGACATCAGGAACAGGCAACGGACATCAAGACGAGACATGAGCTCCAACGAAGGCCTGAAGGAGCGCTGGTAGGCAAGACATCCAGGAGCATGTAACTCCAATGCAAGGCAAAGCAGAACTGAAAGCAAAGTCATTTTATAGTGCAGGAAGCAGGCAACTCCCTGGGAGGAGTTTAGATGGGCCACACCTGGCTGGCCCTCTAACTAAAGCGAAGAGCTGTGGGCCAGCCCCTTAGGAAGAAGGGGCGAGGCCCAAACCAGAAAGTCCAGGAGGAAGCAGGGCAGGCCTCAGGCAGGCCCAGATGGCAAGGAAGGCCTCCCAGGCCATGGAGCAAAACCGGGATAGACTGTCCAGGCAAGGCCCTGGTGCAGCCTACAGAAAAAGGTGAGAGGCCTCCTGTGGCACAGCTACAGGAAGAATTGTAACATAAATCTCTTATAAAATAGCAACTTGTGTGTGTACCTTTTGGTCCTGGCCCAGAATGTCTCTAGACCATCCTTTTTTTGCACAGGTAAATGTGCACATGAAACCAAAACATATACACATATTTTTGATGTTTATAATAAAGCATGTACATGAATGCAAGCTTCTTAAAGTGTGTATATGCTATTTATATGCTCATAAATCCTTTGAAAATTAACTCATTAGGTTGTAATTGTTTATTGTAAAGGTCTTTTAGATCACTAATACAAATTAATAATCCATTCTAAATTGTTGGATATTTAGAAATCCTCCTAACAGGATAACCTTTACATAACTATTAATTTATACAGCCTGTCTGCCTCAAGCTGTGCCGGAACATTGGGCTATTTATCAGATACAGCCCTTTCTCACAGGACAAGCAGGATGGTAGTCCTGGTTGACATCATCAGGATGGAGCCCAATCACAGAAAACTTTTGTCAAAGTTTCTAGAACTTTGACTGGCACCTACTGGGCATGCTCAGCAGTGCACTGACCCTGCAATCAGCAGGGGTCCCCCTTCTGTCTTCTTTTTTCCATGCAGCAGTAGCCACGCGGGTTAAGGAGCTCTTCAGAGATTCCTGACAGGAATTTTCCTCACAGAACTTTGTTTAAAAATTTTCAAAAAATTTTACCTCACAGGGGTCCCCGTATATGTATTATCGCTCTGCAATCGAACGGTAAGTTTTTTGCCCATTTGCAGTCGATTCCCATCAAGCTTCTCTCTCGAGGCTTACCAGCCATCGACCGAACCGGGACTAAATTTTGTCGAGGCCATGGTGTCGGGTTTTCGTCTGTGTCCCAACTGCACTCGAACGATGTCCATCACTGACCCTCACACGGTCTGTGTGATGTGCTTGGGGTCCGGCCACAATGTCCTAACCTGCACCAAATGTGCCCAAATGACACTGAAGGGTTGCAAGGCTAGGCTTGATAAGATGGGTCTTCTCTTTAGGCCTAAAACCCCGACTCCATCGATTGCTTCAATGCCCTCTGAGCCAGTGCCATCCACGTCATGCCAGCACCGGGAAACCGCTGCTATTCATCCGGCGTTGACAACTCCGCGGATGTCGACCCCCCTCTGTTCCACCTCAGGAAAAACATCAAGGGGAACATCAAGAAAAGCATCGACACTGCCACCGGAAGCCTCAGACCACCGACGCAAGCAAGCCCCTCGCATCAACGTCATCTGAGCCACCGTTGAAAAAGCTTCGTACAGAAAAGGCCTCATCCTCTTCGGTATCAGGCTCACTGAGGCGTTCCCCACCGGGACAGGTGCTGGGATCCGAGATTCCACCTTCACCGGTGGTCCCTCTGGTTACACCAGCAATGCCTCCTACTCCAGAACCGAGTATTCATGCACCAGGTTTCCATGAGGAATTGGATCGGATGATCCAAGAGGCCATCGGCAAAGCACTCTGAGGATTTCAATCATCACCGATGTAGTTTACGGTTCCTCCTCAGGCCATCGACCCGATACCCACAGCCCTTGCACTGCTTTTGGCAAGGATGGAAAGATTGATCGGTGCCTTTCCACCGATGGACCCGATGGAACCAATGAACCCCATGGATCCGATACCTTCCATGTCATCGGGTGAAGAACTAGAAGAAACACCAACATCCATTCCACCTTCAAGAGTGCTGCCACCGACACAACCATCGATGTCACTCATTCCATCAGTGCCGCTTGCGATACCATCGGTATCACCATCGATGCCTTCCATGCCTCCATTGATGCCTTTGGTTCCGCCTTTTTTTTAAATTATTATTTCTTTATTAGTTTTAAAATAATTAACATGAATAATGCAGCCAATCCCTGAACAATCACACAATTTGACAACTGGTGAAACAGTAAATACCGAAACAGACAGTGGTAGTTCCCCTCCCCCTCCCCCCTCCCGTCTCTCCAATGATTCTCGTTATTCAGCAATTTTGAGTCAGTCTGATCCCTGGGATCCAGTCATCGAAGGTCGAGAAGAATCCACATATGTCAGATTTATACATTTATTTATAAGGTCTTTCGTGGAATTGGGGAGTATCGCCCAATAGCTGCTCCATATATCGGAGCATTGGTGCTGGGCTTTTAGTGACTGAGTTTTAGCTGATATATGTTCATACAGAAATAAAGTATGTACACGTGCCTTCCAATGTTCTAACTTCGGCCGGTCTGAGGATATCAATTGCGTCGTAAGCACTTGAAGCGCTACCGTCTAAACTTTTTCCAGGAACAGCCTGTCTGGTACCATAAGAGTCGCCATCGTGGGACCGACAATCTGAAACAGACAAAATTTCAGGTCTCTGGGCATCCGCTTTTGTAAGGTCTTTTCTAAGTCCGACAGAACTTCATCCCAATATTGTCTTATCATAGTACATTCCCATACACTATGAAAAAAAGTTCCCTTTTCAGTGTGATATTTCAAACAACGATCCGAGTCACACAGTTTAGCTGCATAGATGCAAACTCGTGGCTTATACATACAATGAATCATTTTAAACCCAACTTCTTTTAACAATACATTTTCTGAGACAGTAATACATCGCTTAATAACTCGGGATATCTCCGCATTAGTTAATGTAAGACCTGCTTGCTTTATCCACTTATTTTATATAGTAATTATTACACTGTTAATGGGTAAGCGTTTCAGCTCTGCAGAGAATCGAGAACAGGAATTGAATTGGACTTAGCTCCCTTGGGTTGTAAAATCCCCCTCAAACTATCATATTTTGAGTAATCCTGTTCGTATATCAAGATTGATTGAGCATAGTGTCTAGCCTGCAAATAAGCATACAAATATGTGACCGGTAACTCGTACTGTGTTTGTAGGTCAGAAAAGCTTTTCATAACAGTGGAGCCATTCTCAAGGAGATGCTGAACTCACCTTAGCCCTTTATGAGCCCACCTGTTAAAAAATATTGAGTCTAGGCCTCCTATGAATTGGGGATTACCTCCTAATGTAAGGAAAGGAGTGAGCGTTCCCTTCATTTGTAGTTTCCCCCTACAAAGAAAGGACCATGCCCTTCTCCCCGAGGTTATAAGAAGAGTACGCCTAAATCTATGAGGGATTTTGCCTTCTGGGATTTGTATCATGTTTTCTGGTCTATAGGGATGCATCCATTCCAAAATAAAATCAAGGGGGTACAGAAATGTGTATCATTAACCCAATCGTATATATGCCTAAGTACACATGCAAGATTGTATTCCCGTCAGCTTGGGCACGAGCCCCCCCTGTAATCTATCTGTCATCAAGGAAGAGAGAGGTAATCTAGCTTTTCGTTTGCCCCTTAGAAAGGTACGGATCGCTCGGTTGATCCTTGTAATGTCCGGTGTTGATAACCAAATCGGGATTTGCTGCATCACGTAAAGCCAGCGGGGTAGCTCCAGCATTTTAAGTAAAAAATATTCTACCAGTTAATGATAACGGTAAGGAAACCCACGCCTGTAATTTTTGCTCCATAGCTTTAAGTAAATGCGCTACATTAACTTTATACAATGTGGATATGTCCTTAGGGATGCGTACTCCTAGATAATGCATTTCTGTGGCTACCCATCTTAAAGGAAATCTTCCCTTCCAATCCCTCTGTAAGGAAGGACTCAATGCTAATGCTTCTGACTTCTCTGTATTAATCTGTAATCCTGCAAATGCCCCAAATTGGGTTTGGTGGCGGAGAACTATAGGTAAGGATTGTTGAGGGTCTAATAAAAATACCAGGACATCGTCAGCGAACGCTGAAACTTTAAAGCGTTGTTTTCCCCAGGTAAACCCATGAATCAAGGTATCTTCCTCCAATTTGTGTGAAAGGGGGTCTATAGAGAGAATGTATAATAACGGGGAAAGAGGCCACCCCTGTCTAGTTCCCCGGAACAAGGAGAAATCCTCTGACACCTGACCATTTGCCAAGATCGCCGATTTAGGGCTATGATAGAGCATGGAACTATTCAGAAGAATCTCTCCATGAAAGCCAAATCGTTCCAGGACCGAAAATAAGTACGGCCAGGAGACTCTGTCAAATGCCTTTTCCGAGTCAAAGGCCACCACCATAGCCTCTATACCGGACCGTTGGCATTCCTCCATGTATATAATCAATTTGGTCATGTTGGAGCTGATAGCCCTCCCTTTGACAAAACCAACTTGAGTTCCCGTTATAATGTCAGGAAATACCCTCCCTAGTCGGTCTGCTAAACTTTTTGCAAATAATTTTGCTTCGAAATTGAGCAGCAATATCGGTCTATAAGCTGCTGAGGATGATAAATCTTTACCAGGCTTTTCTAAGACAGTGATATAAGCCCTTGTTACAGCTTCCGGGAACCTGCATTGTCGTTGTGCCTCCTGGAAGAAACGGAGTAAATCCTCTGAGGCCTGATTTATCAGAATTTTGTAATATTCTGCACTCATGCCATCCGGCCCTGGTGCTTTATTTCGTTTGCTGCCCTTAATAATGGAGAGGATCTCAATAAGCGTGAACGGAGCGTTCAACCTTTCCAACTGTTCTTGTGTAATAGAAGGAATGTGGAGATCTTTGAAAAATTCTTCCTCCTGCTTAGTCCCCCCCAGTCTGTCATCTGTATATAGGGATTGATAGAACTTTCGAAACTCAGCACAAATGTCCTTACTATTTATGATGGGCCTACCTTGGGGATCCTTCAATTTATCAATATATGTTTTCCCTCTTTGCAACTTTACCATGTTAGCTAATAGCCTTCCCGCCTTATTTCCAAAGCGGAAAAGCTTGTGTGCGCCCGTCTGCAAAGCCTGCTGAGCCCGTGTATGTAAGAGTGAGTTTAAGGTCCACAGTAGTTCCCTATATATCCTTTGATTATGGCTCGAATTACAGTGGGGAAGCCATATTTTCGCTTGGCCTAATTGAGCTTCTAATTCAATAATATTTGTATGCATAGATTTGGACTGTGCGATTAAATATGAAGTGATTTCCCCTCTCATGACCACTTTACTGGTCTCTCAGTATAACTGTGGATCAGCTTTATGTTGTTGATTATGGCTTTCAAATTCTTGCCATCTGTCCTGTAGAAATGCCATAAAATGCTTATCCCCTGACAAGTGGCTCAGGAATTTCCACAGAGTTGGCGAGTGTGCATCCAACTCCATCTTAACATCTACCCATATCGGGGCATGGTCTGAGATTTGGATAGTCCCAATTACTGCCTGTTTTATTCTAGGGAATAGTCTTTCTGCCACCAAAATGTAGTCTATCCGTGACATGGTTGCATGCGCCCAGGAGACATGTGTATAGTCACGCTCAGTGGGGTGTAGTCGTCTCCATATGTCTACCAGATGTATTTCCCTACATAGAAAAGCAATTCCCCGCTCTTGTGAGCCCCCAATCCCAGAAGAGACTTGTGATTTATCCTGGCTCGGTTCATGTACACAATTAAAATCCCCTAGTAAAATGAGTGTGTATAGGCATTGGGTGCATATCCGGAACAGAGGGTAACCTCTTTGCCCTGTAATCTACCTATAAGAATGAGAATTCTTCCCTCCGAGTTGGAGAGCTGTTGGCTCAATTCAAAACGGAGTCGTTTATGAATGAGAATTGCAATACCTGCCTTCCTTCCTACTGCCGGATTATAAAAGCATGTCCCCACCCAGCTTCGTTTAAGTTTCTGACTTTCCCCTATAGAAAGATGTGTCTCTTGCATCCCCACCACATCAGCATGACATCTTTGTAATGTGCTCAGGATTTTTTGTCTCTTAATTGGTGACCCCAACCCCCCCACATTCCATGAACAATACCGTATGTGACCTAGTTTCCTGAGGACTTATACTTAAAGAGCACTAGATTCTCAGGTATGTGGTAGCTGCAGAGCCCCCCCCCCCCCCCCCAGCCTGGGCCCCCAGCCACTGGTATCCCTGACCTTCCTGGTTACCTCCATTTACCCGATGGATCATACTGAGGATGAGATCACTATGAGAGAGAGAAACATCTGGGAAACTTCCCCTAATTTCTTCAAAAACCCCTAACACCCAAACTTCTTGAGATTTCCCCACCCTCCCCATGGTATGAGAACCCCAACTTACCGTACCACCCCAGAACTGAAGAACCTTATGGTTCCTACTATGCAAAAGATCCCCTTGAAATGGGGATGGAGATCAGTATTTGATGCGTTCAGGAGCTGCCTTCCACAATCCAACAGTGCAGCATACTCATGATACTGCAGATCGAACCTATTGTTAAAGAATCCAATAAGCCTGCCAGTCTTGGCTGATACCTAACATAAGACAGTAGAAATCAATGCAATAACTACTGCTACTCGGAGTGTCACCTGTTCTCTTCATGGGCCAAAGTGTCTCAGAAAATAAAATAAAACAGCTGCTCATGGTCCAGAAAATTCCTCAGCGATGTATCTCCATTGTAGCAATCCAGTCCGCCACTTTATCTGGGGCATCGAAAGTAAATATCTTTCCCTCCTTCCAAATTTTTAATGTTGCTGGAAATTGAAGGGCAAATCTGATATTTTTATTGAATAGTTCATTGCAGGCAGGAGAGAACTGCTTTCTTTTGGCCGCCACAGATGCAGAGAAGTCCTGGAAGATCATGATTTTTTGGTTCTGGTACTTAAAATCCTTGGATTTCCGAAATGCTGCTAGAATCAATGAACGTTGTGCCCAGTCCAAGAATCGGGCAATCACCAGCGGGGCCAACAATTTGTATCTACCCTTGGGCCTAACCTGTGAGCTTGGTCTATGGTAAGTTTGCCTTGCAGCTCCGGGAGATGCAAATCTCTCGGTAGCCATTCCTCCAGCATAGTTTTAGTTCGGCTTCGGGGATAGCTTCTGGCAGACCGAGAAACTTAAGATTGTTTCGGCATGCCCGATTCTCAAGATCTTCTATCTTGTTTTCTGCCACTCGCAAAGATTTCTCCACCTCCGACATACACCCGCTTAATGCCACGTGGTCCTCTTCTATGGCCGATATCCTCCCTTCAGCTATATCTATGCGCCACCCGATATCGCTTAAATATTCCTTGAGGGCTGCAAAGTTTTCATTAATATTAGAAAATTTAGGCTCCAAGCCTGCCAGGACCACTTCTGTCAAGCGTGCCACCACCCATTTATCCAGCCCCCCTCCATCCGGGCCGCATCTGCCGTCGGCCATCTTGCTCTCCGTATCAACAGTTTTTGGTTTCTCCTTTCTCACCAGTTTTGATGTCATGTTTTCTGCTGCAGTCGTGATACTCGATCGGGACTTGATCAGCCTGCCGTCTGCAGTAAATTCTGCGAGAATCGCTGTTTTTTAGCACTGGTTTTTAGGCTGGAGTGTAGGGCAGCTCCCAGAGCTCCTCGAGTCATGTCTCTCTCGGATCACCGCATCACGTGACCCCCCCTGGTTCTGCCTTTTAAGCCATCGATGCCCAGGCCAGGGCTTCGGGGATCACTCCTTTAATTCCTTCTGAGGAACATTTGGAAGCTGGAGATGAACCTTACAATCCCTGGACCGATGATTCATCCCAGGATTCGGATGATCCACCTTCCCAGCCTTCTCCACCCAACGAAAGAAAGCGTTCTCCACCAGAAGACCTTTCTTTTATCAACTTTGTTAAGGAGATGTCGGAGACAGTCCCATTCCAGCTCCAAACAGAAGAGGACTCGAGACATCAGATGCTAGAGTTTCTGCAATTTCTCGATGCCCCGAAGGAAATCATGTCTATCCCTATTCATAACATCCTTTTAGACCACCTAAAAAGAAATTGGGAACATCCTGGCTCTGTGGTACCTGTTAATCGAAAAGCAGATGCCACCTATTTAGTTCAGTCAGCCCCTGGCTTCCAAAGAACCCAACTGGATCATCACTCGGTAGTGGTTGAGTCTGCCCAGAAGAGGGCCAGATGCTCCAAACCGCATTCTTCCATTCCCCCAGGAAAAGATCAGCAGTTTCTGGATGAGTTAGGAAGACGAGTGTTCCATGGATCAATGCTCATTTCTCGCATAGCATCCTACCAGCTCTATACGACCCATTACAACAGGGCCTTATTCACAAAAATTCAAGAATTTGCTTTGGCCCTTCCTCAACAATTCCAGGACCAACTCCATGCCCTTGCTCAGAAGGGCTTGGATACTTGTAAACACGAGGTGCGCTCAGCATATGACATTTTTGACACCGCCTCCATGGCATTGGCAGCTGGTATCAGTGTGAGACGTTGGGCCTGGCTAAAATCGTCAGATCTCAGACCGGAGGTACAAGACCGATTGGCGGACCTACCCTGTGCTGGGGATAATCTTTTCTGGGAAAAGATTCAAGAAGCAGTGGCACAGTTCAAGGAACTCCAGGAGACTCTGCGCCAGCTCTCCTTGTTACCTGCTGATCCCTCTTCTATAAGGCCTTTTAGAAGAGATTCCAAGAGGCCAGCCTACCAACAAAGGCGTTACTATCCCTCAGCAGCCAGGAGTCGGTCTTCTAAGCCTTATCAGAAAGGCCAACCTAGGCAACCTAGGGTTCAAAAGTCACAGCCAGCTCCCCAACCAGGTCCAGCGTCTGGCTTTTGACTCCCTTCTAGAGAGCAGTGCACGGATTCCACTTTCAAACGTACCTGTTGGAGGTCGCTTGTGTCACTTCTCCACTGTTTGGCACACAGTCACCAAAGACCAATGGGTACTTGCGATAGTAACACAAGGATACCATCTCAACTTTCTCTCTGTCCCACCAGATTCCCCGCCTCGGCTGACATGGGGAACATCAGACTACTCACCACTCCTGGAGCAGGAGGTCTCTCTGCTTCTTCTGTCCAGAGCAATAGAACCAGTACCCCTCTCCAAACAGGGACAGGGGTTCTACTCCAGATATTTCCTGATTCCAAAAAAGTCAGGTGGAGTGCACCCAATATTAGATCTTCGCACCCTAAACAAACATCTACAGAGAGAAAAGTTCAAGATGGTCACCTTGGGTTCTCTACTTCCCCTTCTCCAAAGGGAAGAATGGCTCTGCTCTCTAGACCTACAGGACGCTTAACACACATTCTAATTACTCCATCACATCGCAGATTTCTGTGGTTCCTGATAGGCCCAAAACACTTCCAATATCAAGTGTTGCCATTCGGCCTGGTATCGACCCCACGAGTCTTCATCAAGTGTCTCGTGGTAGTAGCTGCATATCTCAGAAGCCAAGGTGTCCACGTCTACCCCTATCTGGACGATTGGTTGATCAGGGCTCCCCCTCAACAAAGTGCCCTGATGCCCTACGCCTCACTTTGCATACCCTGATCTCCCTAGGGTTCCTCATAAACTATCCAAAATCAAGGCTAGTTCCTTCTCAAACTCTATCGTTCATAGGGGCCGACCTGGACACTTTAAAAGCGACAGCATTCCTTCCTCAGGATCGAGCTATCACCATTGCTTCTCTAGTCCATCGACTGCAGTCTTGGAAACATTCAACTGCACATCACTTCCTAATTCTGTTGGATCACATGGCCTCCACGGTGCATGTCACTCCCATGGCGCGCCTTGCTATGAGAGTAATGCAGTGGACTCTAAGATCGCAGTGGACTCAGTTTTCTCAGCCAATGTCCTCCACGGTCCACATCACCAAACAGCTCCGGTTACCACTAGTTTGGTGAGCAAATCATTCCAATCTGTTACTAGGCCTTCCATTTCAGGTTCCAGAGCATCAAATAACTTTGACAACGGATGCCTCCAACTTCGGTTGGGGTGCACATGTGGGGAACTTGCAAACTCAAGGCATTTGGTCTCCACAGGAAACCAAACACCAAAGAAATTTCCTGGAGCTTTGAGCAATCAGATATGCCCTCAGAGTCTTTCAGGATTGCCTATCCAACCAGGTCATCCTGATTCAGACCGACAACCAGGTGGCCATGTGGGGGAATGGGCTCCTACCTTCTGTGTCAGGAAGCTGCACAGATATGGTCGGAAGCCCTTTCTCACGCGATGTACCTCAGGGCCACCTGCTTGCCAGGAGTGGACAATGTGTTGGCAGACAAGCTGAGTCGCACTTTTCCACCACACGAGTGGTCCCTCAACCCCTCGGTAGTGGACTCCCTATTCCAACATTGGGGTTACCCTTACATAGATCTCTTTGCCTCAATCCTCAATCGCAAAGTAACGAACTTCTGCACCCTCACTCGCAGCCAACACTGCCAGCCGAGAGACGCATTTTCCCTCTCGTGGTCCAACGGTCTCCTGTATGCGTACCCTCCACTTCTACTCATTTCAAAGACTCTCATGAAGTTACAAAAGGACAAGGGACTAATGATTCTCATAGCCCCTAATTGGCCATGTCAGGTCTGGTTTCCAATTCTCCAAGACCTTTCAATACACCGGAACATTCCTCTGGGGAAGGATCCGCTTCTGATCACTCAGAACAACGGTTGCCTTCGTCACCCCAACCTCCAGGCATTCTCCTTGACAGCCTGGATGTTGAAAGGTTAATACTTCAACCTTTTAACCTTTCAGAGCCGGTTTCCCGTGTTTCCCGTGTCCTTGTGGCCTCCTCCATGAGGAGGTCTTATCATTATAAATGGAACAGATTTACGGGATGGTGTTCTTCTAAGTCCATCAATCCTTTCACTTGTCCATGCTGAAGTTTCTGGACTATCTCTGGCACCTGTCAGAGTCAGGCCTCAAAACTTCGTCTCTAAGGGTGTATGTCATGCGGTAGCCGCCTTCCATAAAGGTGTCGGGGATGTACCCATTTCCATACAACCCCTTGTCACACGTTTTTTGAAGGGCTTGCTTCACCTTAAACCTCCACTGCGCCCTCCGGCCCTTTCTTGGGACCTCAACTTGGTTTTGGGAAGGCTCATGAAACCGCAGTTTGAGCCACTCCAATCCTGTAATCTCCGCTATCTCACTTGGAAAGTGACTTTTCTTTTGGCGATCACATCCGCTTGCAGAGTAGAGATGTGTATCGTGTGATCGATCGTCTTAACGATCGATTTCGGCTGGGGGGGGGAGGGAATCGTATCGTCATGGTTTTGTGTTTTTAAATATCGTGTAAATCGTAAATCGGGGGAGGGCGGGAAAACCGGCACACTAAAACATCCCTAAAACCCACCCCGACCCTTTAAAATAAATCCCCCACCCTCCTGAACCCCCCCAAAATGTCTTAAATTACCTGGGGTCCAGTGGGGGGGTCCCGTTGTGATCTTCCACTCTCGGGCGTCGGGCGCGTTGATAGAAAATGGCGCCGGCGCCATTTTGGTTCCTGTTCCCCGACGTCACAAGCGTAGGAGATCGCTCCCGGACCCCCGCTGGACCCCCAGGGACTTTTGGCCAGCTTGGGGGGCCTCCTGACCCCAACAAGACTTGCCAAAAGTCCAGCGGGGGTCCGGGAACGACCTCCTGCACTCGAATCGTGTTGCCGTAAGGCCGGCGCCATTTTGCTGTACGGCAATATGGCCGGCGCCATTTTGCCGTACAGCAAAATGGCGCCATTTGCTTAAAATGGTGCCGGCCATATTGCCGTACAGCAAAATGGCGCCGGCCGTACGGCAACACGATTCGAGTGCAGGAGGTCATTTCCGGACCCCCGCTGGACTTTTGGCAAGTCTTGTGGGGGTCAGGAGGCCCCCCCAAGCTGGCCAAAAGTCCCTGGGGTCCAGCGGGGGTCCGGGAGCGATCTCCTACGCTCGTGACGTCGGGGAACAGGAACCAAAATGGCGCCGGCGCCATTTTCTATCAACGCGCCCGACACCCGAGAGTGGAAGATCACAACGGGACCCCCCCACTGGACCCCAGGTAATTTAAGACATTTTTGGAGGGGTTCGGGAGGGTGGGGGATTTATTTTAAAGGGTCGGGGTGGGTTTTAGGGATGTTTTAGTGTGCCGGTTTTCCCGCCCTCCCCCTTCCCCTCCCCCTCCCCCCGATTTACGATTTTTGACGATAAATCGGGGGAATTCCTATTAAATATCGCCTCTAACAATTTTTGACGATTTAAAATATATCGGATGATATTTTAAATCGTCAAAAAACGATTCACATCCCTATTGCAGAGTTAGTGAGTTATATGCCTTTGTCACCTACCCGCCTTACACTAAACTGCTGCATGACAGGGTAGTGCTCCGTACTCACCCTAAATTTTTGCCTAAGGTAGTATCGGAGTTTCATATCAATCAATCCAACATACTACCCATTTTCTTTCCCAAGCCCCACCCAAATATAGTAGAACAGGCTCTGCATACCCTTGGCTATAAACATGCTCTAGCATTTTATCTAGACCGTACAGCGGCCCACAGGAAAGGCTCTCAATTGTTTGTTTCCTTTGATCCCATCAAATTGGGCAAACCTGTGGGTAAGCAGACTCTCTTCTCCTAGTTAGCGGACTGTATTTCCTTTTGTTATCAACAAGCAGGCATTCTGCTTCAAGACCATGTGAAAGCTCACTCTGTCAGGGCTATGGCAACATCATTAGCGCACCTAAGTTCAGTGCCGCTTGTTGACATCTGTAAGGCTGCTACATGGAACTCTCTCCACACCTTCGCAGCCCATTATTGTTTAGACAAGGCTGACAGACAAGATTCCATCTTTGGCCAGGTTGTGCTATGCAATTTATTTGCGAACTGAGGTACAAACATCCTTCCACCATCCCGGTAGAATGCCCTCTACCAAATTACACCCCAGTTGTTGTGCCTGTTGCACGTCTTTGGGTACATTTGTGCATTGCTCGGACATCCTCAGCTTGGTACTCACCCATATGTGAGGACTACCATCCTGCTTGTCTTGTGAGAAAGCAGAGTTGCTTACCTGTAACAGGTGTTCTCACAGGACAGCAGGATGTTAGTCCTCACGATACCCGCCCGCCATCCCGTGGTGTTGGGTTCACTTCCGTTTCTTATTTTCTTTTATTTTTCGCATGCATTTTTTGCTATAAGATGAGACTGAATGGGGACCCCTGCTGGTTGCAGTGTCAATGCACTGCTGGGCATGCCCAGTAGGTGCCAGTCAAAGTTCTAGAAACTTTGACAAAAGTTTTCCGTGATTGGGCTCTATCCTGATGATGTCACCCATATGTGAGGACTAACATCCTGCTGTCCTGTGAGAACACCTGTTACAGGTAAGCAACTCTACTGACAGCTAGCTCATCTGCCACTCATTTCCACTGACTCTTTCTTCAGCTGAGAGCCCTAGCTCCACACACACACCCCACTAATTTCATCCATGTGGGGGGATCAAGAGTCAGCGATGGATGCTGAAAGGACTTTATTCTACCTGCCTGCCTCAAGCTATGGTATAACATCAGGCTGCTTATCACTACAGCATAAACAGCCAGCTGATCTGCTGCTCCAATTCTGCTCTTTCTCTAGCTAGAAGCCCTAGCTCCACCCCCTACTGACATCATCCATGCAGGGGGGCATTAAGAGTCTGTGATGGATGCCAGAGTAACTCATTTGCTCAGCCTACCTATCTCAAGTTGTGTCAGAACATTGGGGTGCTTACCAGTACAGCATCAACAGCCAGCTCATCTGCTGCTCTGATTCTCCAAGGACAAGCAGGATGGTAGTCCTCACACATGGGTAACATCATCAGATGGAGTGCAATGTGGAAAATGTCTGTCAAAATTTTTAGAAACTTTGACTAGACACACTGAGCATTCCCAGCATGCCCTATACCATGTATCCACATCGGGTCCCTCTTTAGTCTCTTTTTTTCCGCAGAGCTGTCAGCATTGATACTGGATTGAACTCTAAAATTTTTGGCTTTTTTGCTCATGCAAAACTTTTTTTGTGGTTTTTCACTTCTTTCTTCTAAAGTCCATTACCAGGTCCCTCTTGGTACCTCACTGCAGTGTCCCCAGTCAGGGTTTTCGGCGTTCAGGTAAGATTTCTTTTGCAATCCGTTCCCCTGTGGTGGTGATGCCTCGGTGTCAGTCTTCCATCAATGCCCACCATGATTGTTCCATCTTTTTCCTGTTTATTTTGCCCCATTATGGCCGTATCTGACTTCCGCTGATGCCCCAAGTACCCGAGGACCATGTCGATTATTGATCCTCATGAGGTTTGCATCCTCTGCCTGGGGGCATCACATGACTTTCAGAGTTGCCTTCTGTGCACCCAGATGCCCCCAATGGGATGTCAGCTTCGACTCGACAAGATGGACAGCCTCTTTGGGTCAAGGAAGTCTGAGCCATTGGCATTGGCAGCATTGGCATTGGAAGACCTTGGAGCTGCATCGATGGACACCACGCAATCAACAGGATGACTCTATCCCATCCTAGACCTAAGGGCCTTGAACAAGTTTCTAAAAAAAGAAAAATTCAAGATGGTTTCCCTGGGCACCTTGATACCCTTTTGCAAAAATGGGACTGGCTATGCACCCTTGACCTAAAGGATGTATACACCCATATTGAGATCTTCCCCATACACAGGAAGTATCTCCGATTTCTGGTGAGGAAATAGCCCTTCCATTACCGAGTATTGCTGTTCGGGCTCGCATATACCCAACAAGTCTTCACAAAATGCCTGGCTGTGGTGGCATTGTACCTCCGCAGATTAGGAGTGCATGTTTTCCCATATCTGGATGATTGACTCATCAAGAGCACGTCTCAGGCAGGGGCCATCTGGTCCATGTGCTTGACCACTTGAGTGTTAGACTCACTAGGGTTTGTTCTCAACTACCCAAAGTTCCATCTCAGTCCATCACCTTAGTTGGACTTCATCGTAGCCCTACTAGACATGGCTCATGCCAGGGCCTTTTTGATGTACCGGAGGGCCGTCGCTCTGGCGACCATTGCAGCAGAGGTGCAATAGAGTCAGCCTGGTACATGTTGAGGCTGTTGAGTCATATGTCCACGACAGTCAATGTCACTCCCTTGGCATGTTTACACATGCACAGAGCCCAATGGACCTTGAGGTCACAGTGGTGCCAGGCCACTCAGAGCCTCCAGGATTGCAGCCAAGTCACCCCGTCTCTCCAGGACTCTTTGTCCTGGTGGTGGGTACTCTCCAATCTGGAATGGGGGATTTTGTTTCAGAGTCTCCCTACTCATATTATGCTTACCATGGATGCATCTACCCTGGGGTGGGAAGCTCATGTAGATGGGCTCGACACCCAGGGACTGTGGTCCACTCAGGAATCTTCTTGTCAAATCAACTTCCTGGAGCTTCAGGTAATCAGGTACGCGCTATGGGCTTTCAGAGATCATCTGTCCAACAAAATTGTCCTGCTCCAGACCGACAACCAAGTAGCCATGTGGTATGTCAACAAGCAGGGAGGCATGAGATCACTTCCAGTGTCAGTAAGCGGTCCAGATCTGGTCCTTGGCCCTGGCTCACAGGATGGTGGTCAGGGCCATATACCTGGCTGCAACGGAGAATATAATAGCAGACAGGCTGAATTGAGCCTTCAGACTGCACAAGTGGACCCCTGGATCAGGGGGTAGAGAATTGGATTTTCCGCTTCTGGAGAAGCCCAAACATAAATATGTTTGTGTCCCCCTGCAACCAGAAGGTGCCTCTGTTCTGCTCCCTGTCCAGATTAGAGGGAAAACCAGTCTTAGGTGCCCTTGCTCATCACTGGGGCAAGGGTCTTCTATATGTGTATCCTCCTATTCCCTTATTGGTGAAGACTTTTATGAAGCTTTGCGAGGACAGAGAGACTATCATCCTCATAGCCCCTCATTGTCCAAGATATGTAAGGCTTCCATTCCTGTGGGAGTTGTCGATTCAGAAACCGATCAGTCTGGGAACTTCCCTGGATCTCATCATGTGAGATCAGGGCAGGCTGCGGCACACCAATCCCCAGGCCCTGTTGCTCACAACCTGGATGTTGGGTTGATGAGAGGTTAATCCTGCAGCCACTTGATCTTTCTGAGGATGTGCTTTGGGTCCTGGTGGCTTCCAGAAAGCCTTCTACTAGAAAGTCCTACAAACTGAAGTGGTGGACATATTACATGTGTTGTGAGCAGAAGGCACTAGAGCCATTCTCCTGCCCCACACAAAAACTGCTTGACTACTTTCAGAGGCTGGCTTAAAAACCATCTCTACCAGAGTTCATCTTAGAGTGATTGGCACATACCACCATGGTGTAGATGGTATGCCCATCTATGTTTCAAGCAGGGCTGCTTCATTTGAAGCCATCCTTAAGGCCTCTTGCTGTGACTTGGGACCTCATCATGGTTTTAGCTGAGCTGATGAAAGCTCCTTTTGAGCCACTGCTTACCTGTGACCTGAAGTACCTGACCTGGAAGATCATATTTTTGGTGGTGGTCACTTCACCTCTTCACTTCTTGAGAATAGTTTCCACTATTTTTCCTGGCACTGAAGTCAGGCTCACTGGTCTGTCGTTACCCGGATCGTTATTTTATCAGCAAAGGATCAGCCATTTAAATTCCTGCATCATGCCAAGATTGTAGGAGGGAGATAATACATGTTGTTTCAAAGACCACGTGCTATCTCTGAGTTAAGCCACTTTCCATCCTATAAATGCTGTTTAACATGTGGTAAAGCCCTAGCTCAGCTTAATAAGTCACCCCCTTAGCCAGCTGGCACTGGAAATCAGTGCTAACAAGGGATGTGAATCATTGATTTGTAGTCCCTACAAGAACTTCGGTATATAAAAATTAAAAATAAATAAATAAATAAAAAATTTTCACGATTTAAAACAATCGTCAGATATATTTTAAATCGTCAAAAATCGTTAGAGCCGCGATACAATAACAATTCCCCCGATTTATCATCAAAAAATCGTAAATTGGGGGAGGAGGGAGGAAAAACCGGCACACCAAAACAACCCTAAAACCCACCCGACCCTTTAAAACAAATCCCCCACCCTCCCGAACTCCCCCAAAATGTCTTAAATTACCTGGGGTCCAGTGGGGGGTCCCAGCGCGATCTCCCGTGATCTCCCGCTCTCGGGCCACGGCTGCGTAAATAGAAATGGCGCCGGTGGCTTTTTGCCCTTACCATATGACAGGGCAAAGGTAGCGCCGGCGCCATTTTGGTTCCTGACATCCGACGTCACGAGTGCAGGAGATCGCTCCCGGACCCCCGCTGGACCCCCAGGGACTTTTGGCCAGCTTGGGGGGGCCTCCTGACCCCCACAAGACTTGCCAAAAGTCCAGCGGGGGTCCGGGAGCGACCTCCTGCATTCGCGCCGTATTGCCAATATTGAAAATGGCGCTGGCGCTACCTTTGCCCTCACTATGTCATATGACCCGTATGACATAATTACCTGGGGTCCAGTGGGGGGGTCCCGGCGCGATCTCCCGCTCTTGGGGGGGGGGGGGGCGGGTTCAGGGGATACAGAAAATCAGATAGAGGATCAGGCATCACATTTCTAAGAACTTGAGCAGGGTTGGAGGCAGAATCAGGAGAAAGGATTGACCCCCCACTGGACCCCAGGTAATTTAAAACATTTTGGGGGGGTTCGGGAGGGTGGGGGATTTGTTTCACCCCCCAGCCAAAATCGATCGTTAAGATGATTGATCACACGATTCACATCCCTAGTGCTAACCAGCTAGATCCTCTTTAAAAAAAAATGTGTTTAAGTCAATTCCCCTCCCTCCTGCCTAAGTAAAAAAATAAACAAACAATTGCCACCAATTCTCCCCTCTGTCAAATTTATTAAAAACAATCCACCTTCCTGATCTCCTTTCCTACATGATTTTTAAAAATACTGATGATCAGTCCCCTAGATGATCCCTCTCATCCCCAGTATCCCCCAAAAGTTCTCCAATGCTGAGCCAGGAGGATGATACAGGCTTATGTTCTCCCAATGTTCTCTGACTATGTAACTATCAGCTACTAGCATCATTGTCAGTGCAATGCTGAATAGAGGACCATAAGCCTGTGTTCTCCTCCTGGTGTGGCAGTGGGGTACTTTTTTTTATTTTTTTTGGGGGGGGGGGCGGGTTCAGGGGATACAGAAAATCAGATAGAGGATCAGGCATCACATTTCTAAGAACTTGAGCAGGGTTGGAGGCAGAATCAGGAGAAAGGATTGAGGCGTTTGTTTTAACAGATTTTTTTGGGGAAGTGTGATTGGTTGTGATTTATTTTCTTTGATCAGTTGGGAGAGATGTTGAATTGTCTTTTTCTGATTGTTTGTTTTTAGAGAAGACTTGGTAGTTAGCACTGATTTTCAGCACTAACCAGCAGAATTTCACTGAGCAATCCAGCTGCACAGAGCTGTGCTAAATCTAACCAGTCAAATTTATCAGTTTTTACCTGAAAATCTAACCAGTTAGATTCAGCTGAAAATTCAAGTAAAGATAAGCAGTTAAAATTAGCCAGTTATCTTTGCTGCTCAGTTCCTTTTTGAAAATCTAGCCCATGTCATTGGAAGACAAATCTGCATTCTAGAATGATCAACAATACAGAATCTGAAAAGGGTGTTCAGTGTCTTATATTTGAGAGAGAAATTACATTAGGTAAAGTCATTTTTTCCTTAGCTAATGATAAAGGGCCAGATTTTATAACATGCACGCGGGCGTAGATTTGTTCGCTCAACCTGGCGCAAACAAATCTACGGCCGATTTTATAACATGCGTGCACGTTATAAAATCCAGGGTTGATGCACAGGGGGGTGCACAATTGTGCAACCTGCATGTGCCAAGCCGAGCAGCCTGCCTCCGTTCCCTCCGAGGGAACTTTTTTTTGGTCCCCCCCACCTTTCCCTCCCTTTCCCTATCTAACCCACCCACCCAGCCCTAACTAAATCCCCCTCCCACCTTATTTTGTGGAGTTATGCCTGCCTCTGGAGGCGTTACTTGCGCGCGCCGCTGGCTCCCTGTCCCGGCACAGGCCGCTGTGCCGGAGCACTCGGCCCCATTCCCCGACCGCTGTCATGCCTCCGGCCCCGCTCCGGAATGCCCCCGGGCCGGCTCCCAGCCCACGGCCCCGCCCCCAGAACGCCCATGTTTTCAAGCCCCGGGACTTACGCACGTCCCGGGGCTTGCGCGCGCCGCCAAGCCTATGCAAGATAGGCTCGGCGCGCGCAGGGGGAGGAAGGGATAGGTTTTCGGGGGTTGCGTGCGTGAAACCCTTTGAAAATCTACCCCAAAGCATTTGCCTCTGTTGAACGGGGATTTCTGTTTTCTGCAAAAGTTGGAATCTAATTTAAGCAGTAAGATTAAAGTGAATGGTTGCAAGTAAAGTGATATAATTGTCAAGGCTTTAAAAATGTTTTTGTACATTGGTTTGCAATCACAGAACAGATGCAGTATGCCAGGGATTATTTTAGCCATTTTTAAGCAGGCACACTTTCTGAAATGAGCTTGATCAAGGGTTTTAAGTGATTCCCAATTATTCTGTGGTTTTGCTTTTCAGATTATTTTCACAATTACTTTTTGGCTATTGCTCAGACAACATCTTACAGAGCAGAAGGCAGTAAAAATAAAAGAAACAACTTTATCTGAAGTCAAAGTTGGGAATGAGGAAAAAGGTAAACCATGGCTTACACTTATTATCAAGACACATAAGTTACAAACTTTCAACTGTGAAATGTCACTTTTGTTCTGATTTGAAATAGTGCAACCATCATTTTCATATTTTGTGAAAGCTTTGTCATCTTTCAGAGTATATGAGCTTCTGTATGCTGAAAATGCCATCAGCATTAGCAGTTTGTCATACTTTTAACGGGCCGATACAGTAAAGCGCGGCTGCGGTTGCGCGTTTTTAACCCATTTTAGATGCACGTTTTGAGCGCGTAAGATGGACACGCGATTCAGTATCAGCTTTTACGCGTCCTTAGCGTTTGCTGAAAAAGACGCATATCCTTTTCTGCCCGCCGCATGTATATGATATGTTAATGATCGGATTAGCTATTCTCCCCAATACAGTAACGCACGCCCAAATTATCGCGTTTTTAACCAGCTTCTTTACCGCGCCTTTAACCTCTATATTTACTGCCTACCCTGACCCTGGCATTAATGTGGTGTTCAGTCAGCTTTGGACCGGACAGCGTCATGGACAACATGCATATATTGGCTCTGGCGATCTTTTTCATTCGGTTGAGAAGCAGAATGAGAAATGCTTGGACGCCTATACGGACGCCTTCCTCCAGTGTCTAGAATTAGGCATCCCTGATTGTAGTAAAAGCTTAAATAAGAACGCATAGCTCATTTATGAATAGTAAAAGCTTAGCTAAGAACGCATTGCTCAATTAAGAATACAAACTTGAGAATCCACAGTGTTGCATATCCATATATGTACTGGGAAACTTTTTCTATTTGCCCTGCTAGTAAATCTATGTACACCCGAGGCAGCGTTCCCATCTGTTTCCGGGCATCCATGCTCAGAGGCCCCAACCTTCACAGACGCCCGGACGTCTTTACACATCCATGCTCGGAGGCCCCGACCTTGGACGTCCGGCCGGGCACTCAAGACAGCCATGGATGTTGTAAGGCAGCGGGGCCTCCCCTCCTATCATGGATGCCCGGAAAGAAGTGGGAACGTCCATGAACGGAAGCCACGACCTTGGTCATTCGGCCGGGTGCTCAAGGCAGCAGCCATGGACATTTGGAAGGCAGCATTCCCGTCTCTTTCCGGGTGTCCATGCTCAGAGGCCCCGACCTTCACAGATGCCCGGACATCCTTGCACGTCCTTAAGTGCCCGGAAGTGGAAGTTTGGGGGTGGCCTCCGATCAAGGACGTCCGGATGCTCAGGGCAGCAGCCCCGGTGTCCATGAGGGGTCTGTAGAAAAGAACCATCCACTTACCTGCTGGAATGACATTTGAAATGACAGGTATGGCGCCAGCGCACCCTGGATACTGTATAGGCTCTGTATACAGCTCTCTACAGTAAAATGGATTGCGAATGCCTACCACTTCATAGGCGCGCTTTTGACACTCCTTTGCGGCTGCTTGGATTTGCGTCTAATTTGAATACTGAATCGAGCAGCTTGCGAACTAAAACGTGCACGCATCAAATGCGCGGGCGCCCAGCTCTGCCGCACTTTTCTTTACGCGTCGGTACTGTATCAGCCTGAAAGGTAGTTCATGTGTGCATATTCTGAACACATGGAACCAGACACAAAAGGGGTTAAATTAGCACAAGTTTAAAACTTGTCAGCCATAGTGTCAATCATCAAGGCTTCAATGAATTGAAATTAATGTCGTCTCTGCCAGCTGAGAGACACCAGCAGTTGCAGACTTCCAAAAACCTATCCAGGTCTTTGTAAATGGTGTATGATTGGCCACATTTGCAAGTGCAGGATCCTTTGTATAAAGATGAAATTCTTCTAAAGAGGCATCACTCCATCCAGGAATTATATAAAAATCATCTTCAGTTTGATTTAAGAGATTTTTGCAAGATCAAAATTTCTAACTGCTTTCTCTGTCTACTGCCAACTTTACCCAAGGCATGGCTTTACCCAAGGCAAGTCTGTGAAAAGGTTTGATAGAAGTATAGGGGTTCACCACTAGCAGAATTAAAAGTTTTACCAGGGGATCCTGCCTGAATGAAAACCCTTTACTTAAATCCTCCCTTTTTTTCCCTTCTTGCCTGTAGACAAAAAGTTTATTATTTGATGAGATGTGTTTTCGTTTTTACTCCAGAACTTTATTGACCAATAATTCATGCAGTATAGCATCCACTTAGAATAAACCAGACAGTTTGTAGTAAAAAATATTTTCTTTATTTCAGATAAAGAAAGATACCAAATACTAAAATCTCTAAATGATTCTAAGAAACATTTCTGGGTTCAAGCCTTAACATTATCAGACTATACCCTACAATCAATGTGAAAACCATTAATAGGGTGACCGAAAAGATTAAAATTAGATAAATATCAACTAATGACATTATCTTTTAATTAATTAATGCATTTTTAATACATATGCCAATCTAGAAACAATAGCAATTAACGGTTCTCATATGCTTGAATAAAAGATTATTTCTTTACCAGATATCTGAAGCAGCCCCACTCTTTGTCTCTCTTTCTCTCTGGGCTTCCCACGTGTAGGGAAAAGCCAAAGTCCCAGTTTGTCTTTCTTTGTCTGCTTCCTATTTTATACCCTAAAAATCCTCTGATCTAAAGTAACTGTATTAATTCTGTCAATACATCTATCTTTAGCCTTTGAAGAAGTTAATTTTAAAAACCTTGAAAAAGGTTCAAACAATATAATTAACATCAGAATATGGAAAATATAGGAGGTTTTCTTACCGATTAAAGCGGTGCCCATTTTCCAGTCTTATTTAATGCCAAGGTGTGCCAGGCAGAAAAATACTCTTTCAGTCTTTTTCTTTTTTTCTAATAGTTCAGAGACAAGAAACCACGCACTCCTCTCTATCCTAGGATACACGCATGAGTAACCAAATGGTTGAGACTGCCCTAGGCCATAAAATTAAACATTCCTTTCCCACTATAGATAAAGGATTAGCTGTAAACAGCTTTTTTCAAGGTCTGTAAAGGGGGGAGCTGAAATGTGTCCAGCAGGGCCTTGACCAAAGCCATGGTTTTTAAAAGAAGAAAAGGCATATGGGTATTAATGCTTACATGTCTCTTATGGCGTATTGATTACTGACTACACTGAATTATAGGTATTTATCAATAAAGCACAAAATAATGAAATATTTTCTGAAAAGTCTTGCTCACAAATCTGCTTCACTTTTTTGAAGGAGTTAATAAACATGTGGATAAAGGTGAACCGGTAGATGTAGTATACTTGGATTTTCAGAAGGCGTTTGTCAAAGTTCCTCATGAGAGGCTTCTAGGAAAAGTAAAAAGTCATGGGATAGGAGGCGATGTCCTTTCGTGGATTGCAAACTGGCTAAAAGACATTAAACAGAGAGTAGGATTAAGTTGACAATTTTCTCGGTGGGAGGGAGTGGGCAGTGGAGTGCCTCAGGGATCTGTATTGGGACCTGCACTTTTCAATATATTTATAAATGATCTGGAAAGAAATACGATGAGTGAGATAATCAAATTTGCAGATGATACAAAATTGTTCAGAGTAGTTAAATCACAAGCAGATTGTGATAAATTGCAGGAAGACCTTGTGGGACTGGAAAATTGGGCATCAAAATGGCAGATGAAATTTCATGTGGATAAGTGCAAGGTGATGCATATAGAGAAAAATAACCCATGCTATAGTTACACAATGTTAGGATCCATATTAAGTGCTACAACCCAAGAAAGAGATCTAGGCGTCATAGTGGATAACACATTAAAATTGTCGGTTCAGTGTGCTGCGGCAGTCAAAAAAACAAACAGAATGTTGGGAATTATTAGAAAGGGAATGATGAATAAAGCAGAAAATGTCATAATGCCTCTGTATCGCTCCATGGTGAGACCGCACCTTGAATACTGTGTACAATTCTGGTTGCTGCATCTAAAAAAAGATAGAATTGCAATGGAGAAGGTACAGAGAAGGGCTACCAAAATGATAAAGGGAATGGAACTGCTCCCTTATGAGGAAAGACTAAAGAGGTTAGGACTTTTCAGCTTGGAGAAGAGACGGCTGAGGGGGGATATGATAGAGGTGTTTAAAATCATGAGAGGTCTAGAACGGGTAGATGTGAATCGGTTATTTACTCTTTCGGATAATAGAAAGACTAGGGGGCACTCCATGAAGTTAGCATGTGGCACATTTAAAACTAATCGGAGAAAGTTCTTTTTTACTCAACGCACAATTAAACTCTGGAATTTGTTGCCAGAGGATGTGGTTAGTGCAGTTAGTATAGCTGTGTTTAAAAAAGGATTGGATAAGTTCTTGGAGGAGAAGTCCATTACCTGCTATTAATTAATACAAAAGAAAACACTCATAAAATAGACTAACAAAATTAAAACAATAACTATAATAATACAAAAAAATCAAAATCCAACCTGAATGAAGGAAAAAACAGTAATTCAATCACTGACTAACTTAAAATGCCTGCTGAAAGAAGAATGTATAAAGCTGTAAAAAAAATAGAATTAGTTTTTCTTTCATGAAAAGTATTGAGTGAAAAACTTTCAGATAACCAGAATATTCAGTTAACTAGCATGAGCTATTCCTCATGCATGTGTGATAATGGGGCTTTTCCTGAAATAAAGTGAAACATCCCTGAAATTATTTGCTTTGTAAGGCAAAAGTGGTATGTTCTGAACAGGTCCTAATAAAAAACAGGCAGTATATATATGCCTAGCTAATAATTAATGGCTAGTAGAGATATTTGTAGCAATTTGTGTTAAACTTACAGAGTTTACTGCATTGCATTGGACTATTGGGGAAGAGGAGTATAAGGGCTGGGAGACTGAATTGGTTTTCATGGGGTACAGGGGCTAAGAGGCCCAATTTGTTTTATTTTTTTTCGGGGGTGGGGGGGGGTGGGGGGTTATGGATTGGAAAAATAGATGCTTAGACGCCTGGGTCCCATTTTTAATTTTCAGAAGAGGGGTTTCCTTTTCTTGTCTTAACTGGCTTTTTCAGTTTGGGATGGTTAGCACAAGGAAACTCAAGCTCCTAAAGTGGCAAAATTACTGAAGCAGGACAATTTTTAATACTGCTGTATTGGATTGGGTACTTCCTTATTTTTAGTATATCAAATTTTAAAGCCTATTATACTGACTACCTTAAAACTGACAGGTAATGAGCATTATTGCGCTGATTTTAATATGGATAGACCCCTGTGTCTTAGAGTCAGGACAGAGCGTCAGTCAGAAGTGAACAAATATGAACCATTCTATAAATGGTACTTATATGGAAATGTTGCTTTATTTGAAAAAGTAAATGTAAATTCAATGATATCTGTTTAGAAGAGGAGTTACCAGCGATAGAAGATGAAGATGGGGAAGAAGAAGATATCATGAAGGTCTTGGGAAGCATGGTGATGGCGATGTTTGTCAAGTATTGGATTTACGTCTGTGGGGGCATGTTCTTCTTTGTCAGCTTTGAGGGAAAAATTGTCATGTACAAAATTATCTACATGATGCTCTTCCTCTTCTGCGTGGCCCTGTATCAGGTACTTAACAAATTCTTGGTGTTTCTCTTTTAATTATTTACAATATTCATATTTGATTAACTTTGCACTGCATTTCATGTCATCATACTAACAATGTGTGACTGCATCAATGGTTATGACTTGTATTTTGGCTCTAGATACCTTTTTTTTTTTTAATGTTTGCGAGAGTTACCATTCCTTTACTCAAACAGTGATATACTTTGACTATAGTAAGAATACGTTTCTTCAGCTTTCTTAGTAATGGTTTTGATGGCTAAAATGTGTATTCAGACTTTCCCTTCCACTACTCTTTATCATTTTCTGGTTTTGGTCTAGTCCTACAGTTTATGCTAACTATTCTTCATGAACAGTTGTCCACTGATAGATGCTGTTGAAAGAGAAATGGTCATGTGTCTTGTGACTTTGATAGGAGCTTTTCTACCCACTCCATGCTCCTCCTAGAGTCTGTGGGCTGGCTTCTTTTAGCACCAGATAGAGAGAGATTCTAAGCTGAGAATCAAATGCATCTCTCCAGTTTAGTAACTCACAATGCTTAACATTCAGCCAACCCAAAGGAGACAGAAATTAGAGAGTATAGTATATCTTACTTTGACCACTATGGTCTTGTGATTCTTAATTGAGTATTATTTTGCATTTAGCACATCAACCTGTGATTTTTCAGGTGCACTATGAATGGTGGAGACGTATACTAAAATATTTTTGGATAGCTGTGGTTGTTTATACCATGTTGGTGCTTATTTTCATCTACACATACCAATTCGAATCATTTCCTGGTCTTTGGATGAATATGACAGGGTTGAATAAAGACAAGTAAGTACTGTATTACATTTGATCTCTTTTCAATATGAATAGATGCTGGTTTGCAATTTTATGTACTGTTTGTTTATTTTATTTAAAAATTACCTACAATACAGCATTACATACACAGATTGCCAACTCCACTACCACCCCCACAAGACCCCCATCACTTCACAAATCATAATTCCAATTCTCCATAGCATCAAAAGCCAACCCAAAATCAACTTAATTGACCCCCTCCTCTGAAAATTAGGAAGAAACCAAATGGGCCTTAAGTAGTTTATGAATTTTCATATAACTCAATTTCTAACCAACACTGGTAAATTATTCCAAGCCAGAGCGGCTGCTGCTAGTAAATCATGTTTAGAATGCCTACTAGATCTAAATTTCTATCCATAAGAAAATTCCAAACGTGCCCCTTAGGAGGCTCTAAGGCTCAACTTGGTAAATGCCATGCTAACATTGAGGAAAAGTATTGTGGATCATTAAAACGGACACCATGAAAAGTTATTGCTAGTAAATTAAAACTCACCCTTTTAGTAATTGGAAGCCAGTGCAATGAGGCTAATAAAGGGGAGACTCTATCATTCCTTGATTTCCCACAAACCAGCCATGCAGCACTTTTCTGAATTAGTTGTAACTTTTTTTTATCAGGTAACCCAGTAATCCCACTACCAGCCTAACATTCCTATAACCTTAGCTATTACTAAAATCTTACAAGTCGATTTTAAAAGGCCGGGAGTTATGCACGTGGCCAGGCCCTGCGCGCACCAAGTGCATTTTAGAAAGAGCCCGGCCATATGTGTAACTCCTGATACACGCAGAAATGCTGGGCCTGAAGAAAGGACAAGGTGGGATGGGGTCTGAGCAGGGAGGGGTGGGATGGGGGGCAGGCCAGGACAGCGCCATTAGATGCTGTTCCAGGGAAGCAAGACCCAGCAGCCAGCTGGTGCACAGAGTTACTTCTACTCTGGAGGAGCAGTAAGTATAAAAACAAAAAAATTGGGGATAGCAAGGGTAGGTTTAGGGGTCAGGGAGGAGAGGGAAATAGAGAAGAAGGATAGGGTTAGGGAATTTCCCTCACTGTCCGCTCCTTTATTGGAGCAGACTGGGAGGGAACTGGGCAAAGGCCTGATCGCATCATTGTGCAATTCTTTTAAAATCCTGGCCACCTGCCTGCACATGTGTGCGCAGACATTAAAATCTGGTACACATGTGCGCATGGGAATCACATTTTATAACATGCACGCACCGACACATGCATATTATAAAATAGCAGCGCCCATGTGCGTGCGGCGCACACATGGTCACACGCAGGCCTTTTAAATCTAACTCTGAATTGCAACATTATCCAAAAATGGTTTCAGTTGTTGAATTCTCTTAAGCTGCAAGTGGGACTTCTTACAGATTTGTTTCACAAAGGCTTCCATAGAGAAATCCGTATCCAGAACCACTCTCAAACTTCTAACGTTCAATGAAATTTGAACTACCTGTCCCCTACCTTAGGTTGTAATGGCATGACCTGAACATTCTCAAAAACTCACCCTACACCTAGTATCTCAGTTTTTGACTTATTTAAAAATCAGGTGGCTTCCTTGCAGCCATCCCTCAGCTCTTGCTAAACAATAGTTTAATAGACCTATTTCTTCCCATAAATCTCTTTCTACTGGTACCAAACACTGGATATCATCAGTGTAGATATACCCCATGACCTCAGCTCTTGAAATAAATCTGTCAGGAGCTGCATAAAAGTATTAAAGGGTAAAGAGGGCAAACAAGATCTCTGAGGCATCCCCCATCATACATCCTCCAACATGGAATCATTTTCTCCTATGTGGATCATTTAGAACCTATCATGTAAGACTGAAAATATCCATTCAATAACTTTATCTCCATAAACCCAACTACCAGCATTTTCCAATTAATATTTCTGTTGTGATTGTGGACTTCTGAGTCAAAACGAGCAAGGCCTACCTGAGAGGAAACTTCCCAGGCTCTCGTCATCGGGGAGGCAGATCTCAGTGTCAGTTCGGCAGCAGTCAGTAGCAGAATCCAGTACATAGTCCAAGAGTCTAGGCAGGCAGCGGACAGAAGATCCAGTAACAATCCAAGGGTCGAGGCAGGCAGTGAGCAGCAGAGTCTAGTAACAATCCAAGGTCAGAGACGGGAGACAATCCAGAAGGAAGGGAGCAGGGCAGGAATGGAGAAGAGCAGGAACCAAGACGAGGAAATCATGCAACCAGCGGCTTCAGGAGACCTGTTGCCGAGGCAAGGCTGAAGAGCAGGGGCTAGGTTTAAATAGTCCCTGCTAGATGAAGTCAGGGAGGAACCACGGGAACTTTTCACACCACAGTTCCTTTAAGAGCCGGCGAGGGGCACATGCACACACCTAGGTCACATCTGGCCAGGGAAGATTTGGAGGCATGCCGACCGGCCAGGAGTATCATGGCAGCATCTCTCGTCACTGCAAGAGAAGACGGCTTGGCTCTGGGATTCGGCCGGGTAAGCGAGGTCGGCCACATGTTGCTGCGGCCAATGAATGTAACAATACCCCCTCTCTTACGCCCCCTCCCTGGGGGTTTAGGTTTCTTGGGGTAGTGGACATGGAACTATTTAAGCAGTTTCTTATCCAAAATGTTCTAGGCTGGTTTCCAAGTGTTATCCTCCGGTCCATAACCCTCCCAGAATATCAGGTATTCCCACCTGCGATTCCATCGGCGGACATCAAGAACATCCTTGACTTGGAAGAGTTGATCTTCAGCTGAAGAGACTTTTTGTTATGAACCAGGAGGTGGACCCTTAGGGAACTCTCAGACAGATGTGCCTGGTGCTAAACCACACCTTTTCTCCTGGACGGAACCAAGGAGCTGGTCGTCGATGCTTGTCGGCAAAAATCTTGGCGGTGTGAGCTGCTTTTTGTAGCATCTGTTGAGTATGAAACCAGAGCTGTCTCAATTGTGCAGCAGTGAGCTGAGCTGCCGGTGATGGCACCGGCAAAAGCAAAGGCAAGGGCAGCCTGGGCTGTCGTCAAAGACAATCTGAAAAGGTGAGGCCCCAGTCGAGGTACAGGCATGCGAGTTGTGCGAAAACTCCACCCACGAGAGGAGTGACGCCTAGTCGTCCTGACGAGAGTTGACATACATTTGGAGAAATTGCTTTAAAGTATGATTTGTGCATTCGGCTGCCCGTTGGCTTGCGGTTGAAACCCGGTGGTAAAATCCAAGTAAATGTGAAAGTTCTTACAAAGATATAGCCAGTAACGGGCCATGAACTGAGGACCACAGTCAGACGTGATGTGCTGTGGTAAGCCGTGGAGGCGAAAAATATGCAGCATGAACAGTTGAGCCAAACGAGGAGCAGACAGGAGGGCGGGTAGCGGAGTGAAGTGGGCCATTTTTTAAAACCAATCCACTACTACTCATATTACTGTATTGCCCTCTGATGGTGGAAGATCCACAATAAAGTCTGTGGAGATATGTGTCCAAGGTTTCATGGGCGCAGGCAGCGGTTGTAAAAGTCCCCACGTTTTCCCAGAAGGAATCTTATGTTGAGCACATGTTGGGCAGTAGTTGACATATGCTCGTATATCCTTATGCATTTCGGGCCACCAATAATATTGTTGAAGCAGTGCTTGGGTTCGAGCTCATCCAGGATGACCGGCTAACTGGGAGTCATGTCCCCAGGCCAGTACTTTGTTACGCAGTCTCTTGGGCACCACCGTCATACTGGGTGGAATGGTGAATGTTGCTGCGAGGGTGATGCAAGCCGGGTCTATAATATGTTGAGTGGGTTCCTCAATGTCTTCGGTGGAGAAAGATTGAGATAGAGCATCTGCCTTAACGTTTTTGTGAGCTGGTCGATATCGAAGTTCAAAGTGAAAACGTGTGAAAAAGAGCACCCAACGAGCTTGGCGCGGGTTCAAACGTTGGGCTTGTTGGCGGTACACTAAGTTCTTATGGTCCGTATAGATTGTTATACGATGTTGAGCTCACTCCAGCCACTGCCGCCACTCTTCCAACGCCAGTTTAATGGCAAGGAGCTCTTTGTCACCAATGGAATAATTATGTTCAGCTGATGAAAATTTCTTAGAGAAGTAGGAACAAGAATGGGACATCCCCACAGAGTCCGCCTGGCTTAGAACAGCTCCTACTCCTTCAGCTGAGGCATCTACTTCTACTAAAAATGGACGACTGGGATCAGGATGTCGAAGGCAAGGTTGTCAAAGGAAAGAGTTCTTGAGCGCCAGAAATGCTTTTTCCGCCTCTATGGGCCAAGCCTTGATGTTTGCTCCTTTTTGAGTAAGGGCAGTGAGAAGTGCTGTCAATTTAGAAAAATTCCAGATAAAACTTCAATAGTAGTTCGCAAATCCCAGGAAGCATTGGAGTGTTCATAATCCATTCGGTTGAGGCCATTCTTGAATACATTTCAATTTAGCGGGGTCCATCTGAAAACCTTGTTTGGAAATTATATATCCCAAAAAGGGCAAGGATTCCTGTTCAAAAATGCATTTTTCAATCTTAGCATAGAGATGATTCTCTCTTAGGCATTGTAAAACTTGGGTAACGTGTTGTCGATGCTTCTGTAATTCAGAAGAAAAAATTAAAATGTCGTCTAAATAGACAATAACACAGACATAGAGCAGATCTCGAAATATCTCATTGATAAAATGCTGAAATACTGCTGGAGCATTGGTCAATCCGAAAGGCATAACCAGATATTCATAATGTCCATCCCTGGTGTTGAAGGCTGTCTTCCACTCGTCACCCTCCCGTATTCTGATAAGATTATGGGCTCCTCGAAGATCCAATTTGTAGAACACCCTGGCTCCCTGTAAATGGTCAAAGAGTTCAGCTATTAGCGGCACTGGGTATCGATCTTTAACAGTAATGGTGTTTAGCTTGTGAAAATCAATACATGGATGTAGAGGCCCATCTTTTTTCCCAACAAAGAAAAACCCAGCCCCAGCTGGAGACTTAGAGCGCCGAATAAATCCTTTCTGTAAATTGTCTTGAATATATTCAGTCATGGCCCTGGTCTCCAAGGCAGATAACGGATAGACCCTACCACGAGGTGGTGTAGCTCCAGGAATCAGATTAATACTGCAATCAAATTCTCAATGTGGAAGCAAAATGTCAGCTGCTTTTTTGGAAAAAATGTCTGCAAATTGACTGTACTGAGATGATAATCCCTCAAGACGAGCGGTGCAGATAAAAGTACAGGAGGGGTTGGATCCTTTAATGCAGGTCTTATGGCATGCTGTACTCCAGTGAGTAAGTTTTAAAGATGTCCAGTCGGACTGTGGATTATGACATTGCAACCATGGAATCCCAAGAACTATGGGGTGGATGGCTCTCTGGATGACATAAAAAGAGATACTTTCTGTGTGATTCGGAGCGATGTGGCATTCCATCGGAACTGTGTGATGGGTTATTCTCCCCAGTAGGGGATCTCCGTGGATGGCCGAAATAATTAATGGCTTTGGACACAAGCAAGTAGGAATGTGCAGTTGTTCTACCACATCATGCAAAATGAAGTTTCCTCCGGCTCCAGAATCTACTAAAGCTAGAGTGGAGAATTGCTGATCTCCGAGACACAGAGTGACTTGCAGAGTTAGTGGGGGAGTCGGAGAGGTAATGCCTAGGGTTACTCCCCCGATGGAGCCTAGGCTTGGGAGTTTTCCGGACGAGTTGGGCAACAAGCACTGAGATGTCCTGATCCTCCGCAATATAGACAGAGGCCTGCCTTACGGCATCTTTGCCGTTCCTCAGGAGAGAGAGGACCACAGCCCAATTGCATCAGTTCTTCGATAGTCCCCTCTGTAGTAGATGTCGTTCGAGAGACAGCAGAAATGGGACGAGAAAGAGTAGTATCCATCATGTGTCTTCTTGTGCTCTAGTGAAGCAGTACTGTGGAATAGATGGTAGCTGTACTCACTGATGGAAACTGTTAGTGAAGTCTTCCAAGTAGAAGGGTTTGAAGATGCAGGCAGTGACTCAGGGAACATGGGCCCTTAAGGAGCGAGTACCGGTTTCCTGACAGCACCTGAAAGAAGCAGAAGAGGCCCCCGAGGAGTGGGTACCCCGTTAGTAATCCCGAAGGTGTAAGAGTTCCAGAAGTGCTGGAGTGGCAAAGTAGGTTTGGTACGGAGAGTGAATCCCATCCGTAAGGTTTCCATTGCTAACTCGATGAGCTAGCAAATACTGTAGGCTTAAATATCCGGGAAGTGTGACGTCATATCAGGGGGACGCCCCTGAGGTTTGCGCCAACGTGAGAATAAAGATGAGGGTGGCGTGTGCGCGCGCTCCCTAAGGACCTTGAAGGAGCATGGCATGAGGCAGCACTAAAGTCGGTCCGGGGACACCAGAGAGGATGGCAGACAGAAGGTGCGGAGGCCATTAGTCTGAGGTGAGCGGGAGGAGACGCAAGAAGTGAGAGGTAGGTGGGGCGAAGCCGTCTTAGACCTACGGTCGTAACACCTACCTGAGAGGAGACTTCCCAGGCTCTCATCGTTGAGGAGGTAGATTTCAGTGTCAGTTTGGCAGCGGTCAGTAGTGGAATCCCGTACACAGTCTAAGACGGACAGCGGACAGAAGGTCCACTAACAATCCAAGGGTTTAGGCATGCAGCGAGCAGCAGATTCCAGTAACAGTCCAAGGTCTGAGGCAGGCAGCAGGCAACTGAATCCAGTAACAATCCAAGAGTCAAAGCAGGCAGTGAGCAGCAGAGTCCAGTAACAATCCAAGTGTTGAGGCAGACAGCGAGCAGCAGAGTCCAGTAACCATCCAAGTGTTGAGGCAGACAGCGAGCAGCAGAGTCCAGTAACCATCCAAGGTCAGAGACGGGAAACAATCCAGAAGGAAGGGAGCAAGGCAAGAACGGAGAGGAGCAGGAACCAAGACGAGGAGATCATGCAGCCAGCAGCTTCAGGAGACCTGTTGCAGAGGCAAGGTTGAAAAGCAGGGACTAGGTTTAAATAGTTCCTGCTGGATAATGTCAGGGAGGAACCGCAGGAACTTTTCCCGCCATGGTTCCATGGGGTGCACGCGCACGCCTAGGTCACATCTGGCCTGGGCGATTTTGGAGGGGTGCTGACCGGCTAGGAGGATCATGGCGGCCTCTCCTTGACACCGCAAGAGTGAACGGCTTAACTCCGGGTTCGGTTGGGTAAGCGAGTTCGGCCACGCGTTGCTCTGGCTGGCGAACGTAACAATTTAAAAATCTACTAAGTCAAAGGTGCTAGATAAAACTAACTGCAACAACATCATCTATTTACCCACATTCAGGTACAATAAAATATCATCCAATAATGATAAAAGAACATCCTCTGGACTATAACCTGGTCATAATCCAGACTGAATATCCAGACAATTTTTCCGCAAAATTAGATATTTGGGAAGCTATGACTTTAAAAATTTTTTTGCCATAAAAAGCAAATGTGAAATGGGATAATAATTTTCATAACAAGAAGGGTCTAGTTGGGCTTTAAGCAAAGGGGAGATAATAGACCATTTTAAACCTGATGGAAAGGCACCATTTTGCAAAGAAGAATTCACTAATGCAACCAACCAACCATAGGTACCTAACAAACTGTGGTTGACAAAGGTCTAAAGAACTCTCCGAAGGACACATAGTCTTTAGTATATATTTTACACTAATCACGACAATTGCAGAAAATTCTGATAACTTTTGTCCTCGAATATCTGATGTTCCTGTACAATTGGCTTTATCCCTACTTCCACTAAATTCCCTTCCAAAATACACATCTTCTCCCTAAAAAAAATAAATCACAAATTCTGAACATGAAGGCACACCCAATGGGGTCTCTCTTCTTCTGGCCCAAGAGATTAATTTACCACCCTAAACAACTCCTTAGTAGCATTATTAGCTGATTTAATTTCACAAGAAAATTCCACCTTACATAGCACTGCTAACTCCTTATATCTATTAGCAGCTTTCCTCCACTCCCTAAATGTGTTAACCGCCTGTATCCTCTTCCATATCCTCTCCAACCCTCTAAACTCTTGGGGACAGATTTTCAAAGGGTTACGTGTGTTGCTTACGCGCGTAACCCCGAAAACCTGCTCCTGCGCACGCCGAGCCTATTTTGCATAGGCTCAGCGACGTGCGCAAGCCTCGGGACGCGCATATGTCCCAGGGCTTTGGAAAAGGGGTGAGGCAGGGACGGGTGTGTGGGCGGGGCGCCTGTTTGGGGGCAGTCCAGGGGCGGGACTGAGGCCTCCGGCACAGCTATTTACAGATGTAAATAGCGAAAAAAAGGTAGGGGGGGATTTAAGTAGGGCTGGGGGATGGGTTAGATAGGGGAAGGGAGGGGAAGGTGGGGGGAGCGGAGGGAACGGGGAAAGCCATCAGGGCTCCCCTTGTGCGCGCCGACCCCAGATTTTATAACATGCGCGCATACGTACATTTGTTCATGCCGGGTAGCGCGCACAAATATACCCCGTGCACGCTGATTCTAAAATCTGCCCCTTGGTGTAACCTATGTAATTCCTCCCCAAACTAACTACAATCCCTTTTGTAGGAGCAATGTCATTGAAAGCCGCTGTTATTGAGCCATTCCAACCTTGCAGTTGCTCCTTTGAATCCCCTTTCCATTCCTCTAACACTTCAGCATCTACCTTCCCCTGCCTCCAATATTCACTCATACACTTTTCAACTTTAATCCCCCTCCTTTTTTTCCCATCAAAGAAAAGAAAATTGCACTGTCGTCTGACCAAGCTAATAATTCAGATTTCTTACAATATAGGTTGGCTGTAATCAGTAGTTCTGAACCAATCAGTAAGTCAAAAACATAACCAGTTTCATGTGTAGGTTAATTCACTATTTGACTAAGTCCACAATAATCCAGCAAAAGCCTAAAATTTGAGGTCTGTGCATAATACACATCATCATAATGAATGTTAATGTCCCTCTAAATCAATAGTGCATAAAACCGCAGACTCACATGTATAATCATCTCATGAAGTTCCTGATTTGAGTATGCAGGTAATGCCAGGGGACAATAGCCTACTAAAATACCAATTAGCATTTTCAAATCCAGTTTCAGCAATACACACTCATAGTTAGACAACCCTACAAAAGGTAGTTGCAACACAGGCCAACCATCCACCCCCCCTCCTCCATCCTGTTTCTCTTCCCTATCTTGATGAATAAAAAAGTATAGCCCATCAGGTACATTCAAGAATAGAAACCACATTGGTCTCTGAAAAACAGGTCTCTGATAAAAAAAAAAAAAGAATATCCAAGTCATTATACTGTAGGGATGTGAATCGTGTCCTCGATCGTCTTAACGATCGATTTCGGCTGGGAGGGGGAGGGAATCATATTGTTGCCGTTTGGGGGGGTAAAATATCGTGAAAAATCGTGAAAAATCTAAAAATCTAAAAATCGCAAAACCGGCACATTAAAACCCCCTAAAACCCACCCCCGACCCTTTAAATTAAATCCCCCACCCTCCCGAACCCCCCCCAAATGAGTTAAATAACCTGCGGGTCCAGCGGCAGTCCGGAACGGCAGCGGTCCGGAACGGGCTCCTGCTCCTGAATCTTGTTGTCTTCAGCCGGCGCCATTTTCCAAAATGGCGCCGAAAAATGGCGGCGGCCATAGACGAAAACGATTGGACGGCAGGAGGTCCTTCCGGACCCCCGCTGGACTTTTGGCAAGTCTCGTGGGGGTCAGGAGGCCCCCCACAAGCTGGCCAAAAGTTCCTGGAGGTCCAGCGGGGGTCAGGGAGCGATTTCCCGCCGCGAATCGTTTCCGTACGGAAAATGGCGCCGGCAGGAGATCGACTGCAGGAGGTCGTTCAGCGAGGGTTCCGGCGCCTCGCTGAACGACCTCCTGCAGTCGATCTCCTGCCGGCGCCATTTTCCGTACGAAAACGATTCGCGGCGGGAAATCGCTCCCTGATCCCCGCTGGACCTCCAGGAACTTTTGGCCAACTTGTGGGGGGCCTCCTGACCCCCACGAGACTTGCCAAAAGTCCAGCGGGGGTCCGGAAGGACCTCCTGCCGTCCAATCGTGTTCGTCTATGGCCACCGCCATTTTTCGGCGCCATTTTGGAAAATGGCGCCGGCTGAAGACAACAAGATTCAGGAGCAGGAGCCCGTTCCGGACCGCTGCCGTTCCGGACCGCCGCTGGACCCGCAGGTTATTTAACTCATTTGGGGGGGGTTCAGGAGGGTGGGGGATTTAATTTAAAGGGTCGGGGGTGGGTTTTAGGGGGTTTTAGTGTGCCGGCTCACGATTCTAACGATTTATAACGATAAATCGTTAGAATCTCTATTGTATTGTGTTCCATAACGGTTTAAGACGATATTAAAATTATCGGACGATAATTTTAATCGTCCTAAAACGATTCACATCCCTATTATACTGTACAAAATCATGAATGTAAGCAGCCTTGATATTCAATAAACAGTTCAAACCCAATTCCTGATAAAACATATCCCCTAAATAATTTACACCTATACATTTAATATTTCCTAAACATTTAGCCTGCTCTATCCTCCTACTCCCCCAAGCCACTAATTCCCCATACCTCCTTCTCCCCATAAAAACTGAAATCCCTTGTTCCCCATCAACCTCTCTCAGCTCCACACCCATAAATCCCCCAATAAATAAATCCAACAACAATAAAGCCCAAAACCACAAATCCTTACCCACCCTTCCACTTCATCTTCTCCTGTTTTCCGAAACACAATCTCACAGTTAATGGCTTCAAGCATGAAGGAGCACACAAAGAAGCCAGCTCCTGTGTTCTTGCTCCTTCATGTGCACTCCAAAGACATGCGCCCACCTCTGGCGTTGGCCCTTGGCTAATGTCCCCGCACCTTAATGATGTCACGAGTGCGCAAGGCCAAAACTCTCCCCACAATGGGCAGGCTAACAAAGCTGAAGAACAGTTTGTAAACTCAATCCAAGATCCTCCAGCAGATGTTCCACAGGGCAGATAAGCTCAGGGAGGGTGGCAATGGCAGAATGTATCTAGTGTTTTTCACCACCCTCAACACCCCTAAAATCATGCAGTGCATGCATTTTTGCATATAGGACCCTGCATATCCAAATGTTTAATTTGATTTGTTTTTCAGACTAGCAGATCTTGGTTTAGAAAAATTTACACTGCGTGATCTGTTCACTCGTATCTTTATCCCGACCTCTTTCTTGCTGGTGTGTATATTACACCTTCATTACTTCCATGACCGCTTTCTTCAGCTCACAGATCTGAAGGTATTAGCCAGCAAGCAAGACAACACCATTTACAGGTAAAGAAAATAAAACAATGATTTTGCTGTTTTAATAGCCACACTTTTTAAATTAATCTATTATTATAGATTAATATTGCTGATCTATAATAGGTAATAGAGAAGGGGCTGATTGTATGATTATAAGCAATATTACAGAAGGAAATGGAACTTGGAGGCTATTCCAAATATTCACATCCACATCACATCTAGTTATGAATGGTATAGACAGCAATTAAGCATGTATCAATGTTCTCCTCAATATCATCACATAACCCTTGGTTTAAATAATATTGAGATTCAAGGTTGAAATACTAATAGATAGCATATTTGTATTGTGCTCTGTACATAGATATAGATATAACATAAAGCGGCAATGAATAAAAACTGTACAGAAAGTGTCCCCAAGCCATAACCAATAAATCAATGAGAAAAAAATACTATCACTAAATTAAAAATCTTCTTATTTAACTAATAAATAACATACTGTAGAAAAGAAAAGCCAGTTCACAAATTCAAATTGGTGCTGAAATAATGCCGTATGAGCATTTCAAGCATTTCTAATCATCACTGGCTTACAAGGCTTCCATAATCTGCACACTTATGCATTGTGACATATTTTTGTTCCCAATAGTTTACAAGTCCCTAACAAAAGCTTCCGTTTCACATGTATGAGGGTTTTTCAGGGGGGTATAAAATATATTTATAAAAAAATGAGTGTAACTTATCTTAAATGCTGTGTTAATTTGAAAGTGCAGAAGTGTTAAACGTTTGGGCTGTTTACCTTTATCAAATCACTCATTCTGGCTCAGTCAAATTGTAAATGCTCTTGTAGATTAACTTGTCCCTGTTTTTAAATTGCAGCAACCTCTGCACTTTCAAATTATCATGGCATTTAAGATCAATTGCACTCATATTTTTATATTTTATACCCACTGAAGAAGCCTCACACAGGTTAAATGGCAGCCTTTGTTGAGGGCCTGTAAATTATTAGGAATAAAACTACACAAGTAGTTAATATCTATTCCTAGACCTTCTCAAAAACTGAATTCTGAATTCCTTTCTGTCCATATATTCAGAGATATTAGGGTTTTCCCATATTGTAGAAGAATGGGGTAGAAAAGCTGTTTGTTTGAACTATACTACGCTTCCTATCACAAAGTCAGTAAGTGTTCCACTACTCAGTGTCCAAAATTCAGATTTTTCATACTATTAAGATTTAAAAAGCTTCTATAATTTTCCAGAGATTCATTTTTCTATTCTACCAGGAGTTTCTCATTTCTTGATTGCTAATATTCATTTACTAAGCACATCAATGCCACAATGCAGTACAAGATCAAATCCTGGAGAGCCATACTCCCTTGCTTTGGCCTTCTTCAGAATTGTTTTGACCTCCCTTGCTTTATTCCCTCCCTCGATGAAACGTACACTATATTTTTGGAAGCCTTTAAAAGATTTTTCTGACAAATTCCCCAGGAACATTTTGAAAATTAATCTAAGGTAAAAGATTTATGTGTCAAGGAATTTTTGTTCCTTAGCAGGAGGGGTAGACAAGTGAGGTTTTGACCTTTTTGCCCTTTTTTGTGCAGACTCTGCCACTACTGAGTGGTGGTCAAGCTGGGATTTTTGAAAGCCTGGGGCTGACTGAACTAAATAAGTAGTGTCAGCCTTTCTGTGGACTGGAGCAATTGATCCAAGATTTTCCCAGTTCTTCTTGAGAAAATGACCCGAAAAAAAATCAGTGCATATCCCTAATAATTACACCTTATTATTAAAGATCAATAAGATTTGATATACTGGAGCCTATACTAGATGTCATAGTTGGGACAAATTGTAGCTGTAAACATTGGTCGACGAGTTTTCCAAGGAGCCATGCTCATCGCCCGAATTGCTGCCTATCAGCTTTACATGACCCAATATAACAGGGTCATCTTCAAGCAGATACAGGACTTTTCCGAGTCCCTGTCTCAACAATTCCAAGACCAGCTACAAACCCTTGTAAGCAAAGGATTTGAGGCAGGCAAAAATGAGATTAGAACATCTTATGATATTTTTGACACCTCTACCAGAGTGTCTACAGCTGCTATCTCAGCAAGAAGGTAGGCCTGGCTCAACTCTTCTGACCTTCGTCCAGAAGTTCAGGACCATTTGTCCGACCTACCATGTATGGGAGATAATCTGTTCGGTTAACAGATCCAGAGAATGGTGGCGGAATTAAAAGACCCAATACGGTAACTACAACAGGGGTAATATACCTGTCCTTAACTCAATAATACCTAGCATCAGATAAGGACATAAATGTATTTTTTCTATAAAACATACTCTGTTGCTGATTGTAATTATTTAAACAGCTAACCCACTTTCTTAGAACATCATCAATCTTATTATCAAGATATTTTAAACATCATACCGTCAAAGGCATATATAATAAGAATAATGTATAAACTAATTAAATTTTTCTTAATTTCTTTCAATTTTATTCACTTTTTAAACAATCTTTTAACATCGTGTGGATACCCCAAAACTCCCAAACTATTCATAAATATACATTACACATAATCCCATAAAATACATATTACCCATTCATTCACACCATACATACCTTACTTAAAATTACCCATTATATTGCACATTTCCCATAAACATATTTAACAAAAAAATATATTTAACAAAAAAATACAGTACAAGAGTATTAGATAAATGAGCCTTCAAACAGTGTTTCTACACATCTCCAGCATCAATATATTTTTTTAATACAATTCTTTGAATCCTCAACAGTTGTTAACACTCCCACTGTGTTCAATGAATATTGTGTGTTCAGTCCCCGACAAGGACCTTGTTTTGCAATTAAGCTTCTTCAGGGGTTGATCTTAACACAATTCATTCTTTCAATCCCTTCTCACACGGGAGCTCAATTCTCCATTGTACTGAATCATCCACTAACTCATCGGTACCCACACACCAATCCGTAATAGTTACTGAAAGTAATGAAAAATATGTAGTTCCACAATAGTCCTGAACAGGAAGTCTCACAACTTTTCAAATTTTCTCCATGCGACGGGTTGAGCCAACCTCACATAATCTTTTCCCCGCCACTCAACATCTTCTAATTTCAAGCTCTCCTCGTATCGTTGTAACCACACATCTCTTCATACTGTCACGGTATAACACAAGCTCATGTCGCCGAGTACAACGGCTAAAGATCTCTTTAGCTCGTCGACCAACTCGTCGACCAACGGCTGAAGATCTCTTTAGCTCGTCGACCAACTCGTCGACCAACGGCTAAAGATCTCTTTAGCCGTTGTACTGCGGCGACATGAGCTTGTGTTATACCATGACAGTATGAAGAGATGTGTGGTTACAATGATACGAGGAGAGCTTGAAATTAGAAGATGTTGAGTGGCGGGGAAAAGATTATGTGAGGTTGGCTCAACCCGTCGCTTGGAGAAAATTTGAAAAGTTGTGAGACTTCCTGTTCAGGACTATTGTGGAACTACATATTTTTCATTACTTTCAGTAACTATTACGGATCGGTGTGTGGGTACCGATGAGTTAGTGGATGATTCAGTACAATGGAGAATCTTTAGCCGTTGTACTGCGGCGACATGAGCTTGTGTTATACCGTGACAGTATGAAGAGATGTGTGGTTACAACGATACGAGGAGAGCTTGAAATTAGAAGATGTTGAGTGGCGGGGAAAAGATTATGTGAGGTTGGCTCAACCCGTCGCATGGAGAAAATTTGAAAAGTTGTGAGACTTCCTGTTCAGGACTATTTTGGAACTACATATTTTTCATTACTTTCAGTAACTATTACGGATCAGTGTGTGGGTACCGATGAGTTAGAGGATGATTCAGTATAATGGAGAATTGAGCTCCCGTGTGAGAAGGGATTGAAAGAATGAATTGTGTTAAGATCAACCCCTGAAGAAGCTTAATTGCGAAACAAGGTCCTTGTCGGGGACTGAACACACAATATTCATTGAACACAGTGGGAGTGTTAACAACTGTTGAGGATTCAAAGAATTGTATTAAAAAAAGATATTGATGCTGGAGATGTGTAGAAACACTGTTTGAAGGCTCATTTATCTAATACTCTTGTACTGTATTTTTTTGTTAAATATATTTTTTTGTTAAATATGTTTATGGGAAATGTGCAATATAATGGGTAATTTTAAGTTAGGTATGTATGATGTGAATGAATGGGTAATATGTATTTTATGGGATTATGTGTAATGTATATTTATGAATAGTTTGGGAGTTTTGGGGTATCCACACGATGTTAAAAGATTGTTTAAAAAGTGAATAAAATTGAAAGAAATTAAGAAAAATTTAATTAGTTTATACATTATTCTTATTATATATGCCTTTGATGGTATGATGTTTAAAATATCTTGATAATAAGATTGATGATTTTCTAAGAAAGTGGGTTAGCTGTTTAAATAATTACAATCAGCAACAGAGTATATTTTATAGAAAAAATACATTTATGTCCTTATCTGATGCTAGGAATTAAAAGACCATCATGAGACTCTCAAACAGCTCTCTTCGATGCCTTCCGACTTCTCCTCAAGACAGCCCTTCAGGAATGATTCTAAGAAGTCATTCTACCATCCAAGGAAGGCCTATCCACCACCAGCAAGGTCCAATGCTACGAGACCTTATCAAAAGCCTCAGCCTCGCCAAGCCTGAAAACAAAAACCACAAGCAGCTCCCCAGCCAGGGCCTGCTTCAGTTTTTGACTTCTGATTGGAGAGCAGCAGCCAGATTCCTCTATCAAGCATACCAGTGGGAGGTCGATTGTGCCACTTTCACAACATGTGGCAATCACAACCGACCAATGGGTATTGGCAATCATTGCTCAGGGTTACCATCTAAACTTTATCACCCTGCCACCGGACTCCCCACCTCCTCAGATGTGGGGGCATCCGACCACTCCATTCTTCTGGATCAGGAGGTCTCCCGCCTTCTCCAATCAAGAGCAATAGAACCGGTCCCGCTCTCGCAGCAAGGCCTTGGGTACTATTCCCTGTACTTTCTGAACCCCCCCAATATCAGGAGGCGTTAGTACAATTCTAGACCTACGTGCTCTCAACAAGTACCTCCAGTGGGAAAAGTTCAAGATGGTAACCTTGGGATCACTTCTACCCCTTCTACAAAGAGGAGACTGGCTCTGCTCTCTGGACCTCCAAGACGCATACACTCATACTACGATAACTCCAACTCATCGCAAATATCTAAGGTTTTTAGTTGGCCCCAAGCACTATCAATACCGAGTGCTTCCATTCGGCCTAGCGTCTGTACCATGAGTCTTTACCATATGTCTCGTAGTTGTCGCAGCTTTCCTTAGGAAAGAAGGTGTTTACGTCTACCCCTATCTGGACAACTGGTTAGTCAGGGCTCCAACCCAGCAAACTGCTCGGTCGTCCCTCGATTTGACTCTACATACTCTAATTTCACTAGGATTTCTTGTCAATTATGAAGAATCTTATTTAGTCCCATCTCAAACCTTGTCGTTCATTGGGGCAGACTTGGACACCTTGCAGGCAAAAGCTTTTCTACCTCAACAACGAGCGCTAACTCTCGTGTCTCTTGCTCACCAGTTGCAGTCTCAGAGTACTGCAACAGTTTGCCAATTCCTTATCCTTCTGGGACACATGGCATCCTCAGTCCATGTCTCACCAATGGCCCGCTTGGCACTGGACTCTGAGGTCACAATGGATTCAAGCTATTCAGTCTCTGTCAGCCATTGTCCACATCACCGACTCACTCTGTTTGTTTCTCGCCTGGTGGAATAATCAGACCAATCTCCTCCAGGGATTTCCCTTTCAAGTGCCAGATCCTCAAGTGATCCTCACCACCGACACTTCCAACCTCAGGTGGGGAGCCCACATGGCCGATCTGCAGACACAAGGCTCTTGGTCTCCAGAGGAAGCCAAACACCAAATAAATTTCCAGGAGCTTTGAGTGATCCGATATGCTCTCAGGGCTTTTCAGGATCACCTATCAAATCAAGTCATCCTGATTCAGATGGACAATCAGGTGGCAATGTGGTACATCAACAAGCAGGGTGTCACAGGCTCCTTCCTTCTGTGTCAGGAAGCTGTGCAGATCTGGGCGGAAGCTCTCTCCCACTCCATGTACCTCAGGGCCACCTATTTGCCGGGAGTGGACAATGTCTTGGCAGACAAATTGAGTCACGTCTTCCAACCACACGATTGGTCTCTCAACCCCTCGGTAGCGAACTCCATCTTCCGACAATGGGGTTATCCTCAGATAGAACTCTTTGCGTCCCCTCAGAACCACAAAGTGGACAACTACTGCTCCCTCATTTGCAGCAAACACTCTCAGCCCAGAGATGCATTCTCCCTCTCATGGGCAACCGGTCTGCTTTATGCATTCCCTCCACTTCCTTTTCTCTCGAAGACTCTCGTGAAGTTACGTCAGGACAAGGGAACTATGATCCTGATAGCACCTCACTGACCACGCCAAGTGTGGTTTTCAATACTACAGAATCTCTCCATCCGCAGGCACATTCCCTTGGGAAAGGACCCGCTTCTGATTACTCAAAACAACGGGAGCCTATGCCATCCCAATCTTCAGGCCTTGTCCCTGACGGCATGGATGTTGAAAGGTTAATCCTTCAGCCACTTAACCTTTCAGACCCAGTTTCCCGTCTCTTGATTGCTTCACAGAAGCCTTCCACGAGAAAATCTTACTCCTATAAATGGAAAAGGTTCACATCATGGTGCGCTTCTCAGTCCCTTGAACCCTTTTCCTGTCCAATCCCAAAGTTTTTGGACTATCTCTGGCATCTATCAGAGTCAGGCCTTAAGACTTCCTCCATTAGAATGCATGTCAGTGTGGTTGCCGCCTTTCATAAAGGTATAGGGGATGTCCCTATATCAGTACAACCCCTCGTAACACGCTTTTTGAAGGGCTTGCTCCACATCAAGCCTCCACTGCGTCCTCCGGCCCCTTCTTGGGACCTTAATCTGGTTCTCGGTCGGCTCATGAAACCAGCATTCGAGCCTCTTCACTCCTGTGACCTAAAATATCTCACATGGAAAGTGATTTTCCTTTTGGCTATCACTTCAGCTTGCAGGGTTAGTGAATTACAGGTCCCAGTTTCCTATGCGCCTTACACAAAACTCATGCATGACCGCACTCACCCTAAATTTTTGCCTAAGGTAGTTTCGGAGTTTCACATTAATCAATCCATCATACTACCTACCTTTTTTCCCAGGCCCCATGCCAACCCAGGAGAACAGGCTCTGCATACAGTTGATTGCAAACGGGCTCTAGTGTTTTACCTAGACCGTACAGCTGCCCACAGGGACAGCACTCAATTGTTTGTCTCTTTCCACCCTAACAAGTTAGGGAAACCTGTGGGTAAGCAGACTCTCTCCTCCTGGCTGGCGGAATGCATATCCTTTTGCTACCAGCAAGCGGGCATTCCAATTCAAGACTGTGTTAAAGCACACTCTGTGAGGGCCATGGCGACATCAGTAGCACACCTACGATCGGTGCCATTTCCTGACATCTGCAGGGCTGCCACCTGGAGTTCTCTCCACACCTTTGCAGCCCACTATTGCTTGGACAAAGCCGGAAGACAAGATTCCATCTTTGGCCAGTCTGTCCTTCGTAACCTGTTTATAACGTGATGTACCAACACCCTTCCACCTGCCCGGTGGGGTTCAGGATGCCCTCTCCCAAATTCTACCCCTGTTGTTGTGCCTGTTGCACGCCTTTGGGTACATTTGCTACAGGTTCGGACATCCTCAGCTCGGTACTCACCCATATGTGAGGACTATCATCCTGCTTGTCCTGTGAGAAAGCAAATGTTGCTTACCTGTAACAGGTGTTCTCACAGGACAGCAGGATGTTAGTCCTCACGAAACCTGCCCGCCGCCCCGCGGTGTTGGGTTTGTAATGTTTTGTTATTTTATTTTTTGGCACTGCCTATAGCTTTCAAATAAGACTGAAGGGGGACCCTTGCTGGCTGCAGTGTTGGTGCCATGCTAGGCATGCCCAGTAGGGGCCAGTCAAAGTTCTGGAAACTTTGACAGAAGTTTTCCATGATTGGGCTCCATCCTGATGATGTCACCCATATGTGAGGACTAACATCCTGCTGTCCTATGAGAACACCTGTTACAGGTAAGCAACATTTGCTATCTCCCTTGCTTTGGTACACATTTGATGCCAAAAATTCTGAATATAGGGGCAACTCCAAAACATTTGGATATAATCCCTTGGGGATTGATCACATTTTGGACAGTGGTCTGATGGGGATTGGGAAGGCTTAAATGCTCTGCTAGGTGTCCAATAAAAATGTCACAGAAATTTTATTTGGGTCTCCCTGAGGATAGCATTTTCTGAATTTTTTTGGATATTAAGAAAGCAATTTTTAAAGGTTTGATATGAGAGGTGAAACTCAGACCACACATCCAGTCTTGATAAAGGGTTTGTAAGGTTTCATCAGGGATGGTGATAGTAAGTGTTTTTTTGATAAAGGCTATAGATGGTTTCAAATTGTTCTTCAGGACCGCTAGGATAATCTTACGTAATATTAAGGAAGAATGAGGTTCAAAAAACGGAATTCTGGAGGATTCAAGAAAATGTTGCACCTGTAGGTAGCCATAAAAATGGTGAGATGGTAATTTAAACACGTCTTGTATTTCTTGAAAAATGGAAAGTTGTTGGGTTTCAGAGGAAAACAACTGGTATTGGCTTGTCAATCCTTTAGCCTTCCAGCTATTAAACACCATTACTCCCAGACTGGGTGGGAAAATGGGGTTCTGACTAATGTTTTGTAGTGTGGAGGACGTACTTGGGTGGCCTACTATCTGACATAACCAAGCCCACGCTTTTCTGCAAGAAGTGATCAAGAGGTGTGTTTTTAAATGTTGGGGTAAAGTTTTGGAAGGACATTGTATAACGAAGTTCAGGATTGGGATCCGGTACCATCTTTTAAGATAAGCATAGGAAATATATCTTGAGGTCTCAAGAAGAAAATCTTGTACCCATCGGAGCATTTCAGCAAGGTTATATATCCATAAGTTGGGACACCCTATCCCCCCTTGAGCCAGAGGTCTCGATAGGAGCTGGAGAGAAATATGGGCTTTCCTCCCACTTCACAGAAAGAGATGAAACAGTTTATTTATCTCTTTCTGGTACTTCTTTATGATCCAAATAGGCACCATTTGGAAAATATATAGCCACTTCGGTATGATTATCATCTGTAAAAGATGAATTTTCCCCCATAATGATAAGGGCAAAGACTTCTAAAGAGTTAGAGAATTAGCAGCTGCCTGTACCAAGGGGCGGGTATTGGCTTCATATAATAAAGAAAAGTTGGTCGAAATCCATACCTCTAAATATTTAATTTCCCCTTTTACCCATTTAAGGGGAAATGTGCCAAGCCATCTCGGTTGACATTCCTGCAGCCATCTAACGCTTCGGACTTATCCTGGTTAATTTTAAGCCCTGCAAAGCTCCCAAAATCTTCTTGAAGTTTTAGAAGGGGTGAGAGCAACTTGATGGGGGTCTGTTAAAAATATCGCACATTGTCTGCAAACGCAGCGACTTTGAATTCAGTGGGCTCTTGGGAAAAAACGGTTATATCAGGTGCTGAGGCGATTTTACTTAGCAGAGGGTCTATGGATAGGATATATAGTAGAGATGTGAATCATGTGCCAGATCGTCTTAACGATCAGATTCGGCTGGGGGGGGGGGAATCTGATCGTTAAGATATGTGAATTGGAATCGTTTCTGATTCCAATTCACATCGCTAATTTTTTTTTTTAGGGAGGCCCGCGCCGCTAAAAAAACAAACCCACCCGACCCTTTAAATTGACCCCACCCTTCCGACCCCCCCCAAAACCTTTTAAAATTTACCTGGTGGTCCAGGGGGGCCTCGGGGGGCCTCGGGGAGAGATCCAGGGGGGCCTCGGGGAGAGGAGAGATCCAGGGGGGCCTCGGGGAGAGATTTCCTGTTCCCAGGCATCACCTGTTCTAAAAATAAAATGGCGCCGATGCCCCTTTGCCCGTACCATGTGACAGGGTATCCGTGCCATTGGCCGGCCCCTGTCACATGGTAGGAGCACTGGATGGCCGGCACCATCTTTAAAGATGGCGCTGACCATCTTTACTCATTAGCCCCTATTATACTATACTCTATAACCCCATTTGGTGCGCGGAGATAATTGATAGGAGAATGATACCCATTCAATTGGCCAGGACTTTTGCTAAAATCTTGCAATCACAATTTAGAAATGATATCGGCCTATATGAAGTGGGGTTTTGAGGATCCTTCTCTGGTTTGGCAAGAATGGTAATATGAGCTGTGTTCAGGTCTGGCGGGAAGAATCCCTTAATGAGTGCACTTCTAAAGAAATTCATGAGATGCTCCGTCAGAGCAGGTTTTAGAATTTTGTAAAAATTGTATGACATCCCATCTGGACCTGGTGACTTTCCAGATCTGGTCCCGGAAATAAAATTACAGACCTCTACCACCTGAATAGGCTGATTTAAAAATGTAATTTGTGTTTTGGAAAGTCTGGGAAGAGGAAAATCCGTTAGAAAAAGTCTTCCTCAATGTGGCCACCTGGAGCATCATCGGTGTAAAGGGTGTCATAGAATTTTTTAAATACCTCACATATTTCTTCTCTGGAAGTAGCCACCTCTCCTGTCTTTTTAGTCTTCCTCCTAGCTGACCGGACTATATTAGCTAGGAATTTACCTGCCTTATTTCCAAACTTATAGAAATTGAATTCCAAAATTTGCAGGGATTGTTGGGCTCTGACATGTAGCAAAGAATTCAAGCTTTCTAGCGTTAAGAAGAATACACTCTTATTTTATACAGAGGGTGTCTGTATTAAACAACTTTTGGCTAGGCAGACCTGAGATTCCAACTGCAAAATCTTGCTATTTAACCATTTCTTTGTTTTACTTACAAATGCAATTATTTCCCCATGCATGACTGCTTTACCCGTTTCCCAGAGCAATTGTGGTGTGTCTGTATGGATACTGTTGTGAGACAGAAATTCCTCCCATCTGTCTTTTAAAAATCTATAAAATTTGGGGTCTGCACTTAAGAAACAGGGAAATTTCCAAAATTGGGACGGTTCCTTCTGTATTAGGAAAGAACTCCATCCAAATCGAAGCGTGGTCTGAGATCACCTGCTGGACTATATCTACTTTTTTAATATGGAAAAAAGGAAGCCTTGGTCACCAAGATGTAATCTATATGAGACAGAGTGGCATGTGCTCTGGAAATATGTGTATAGTTCCTCTCTTCCGGATGGAGTACTCTCCACAAATCCATCAGATCCAGCTTTTGACAAAGAAAATTAGGGCCCTTTACTTTAAGAAGCTCCCCCTACACTCTGCCAGGCATTTATCAATTGATCGGTCAATTACCCAGTTGAAATCCCCCATAACAAATAAGTGGCCTTGTGAATGGAGCACTAAGAGGTTAAAGAGTTTAAGAAAGAATGAATGTGAATATTCATTCGGCACATATACATTACAAAGAGATATTGCCCGATCATGGAGCATTCCCTTCATGAAAATAAAGCAGCCGTCTGGGTCTGTCAGAGTTTGTTCCACTTTAAAATTAAGGTTTTTATGAATAAGGATAACGACCCCTGCCTTTCGTCCTACTGCTGCAGAAATGTAACAGGCCCCTACCCAATCCCTACGGAGCTTCGCACTTTCCAAATCTGATAGGTGGGTCTCTTGAATACATGCTATGGAGGCCCCATTTCTCTGCAGATGCTATAAATTTTTTTGTCTTTTAATTGGTGAGTTGAGACCGTTTACATTCCAAGAGTAAATCTTAGTTCCTGCCATGTTGTGGCCCTGCATATGCTAGATCTATGACCTGCTTAGAAAGTGGGAACAGCGGGACCCCCAGACAAGCCCCACTGAGCATCACAGCTCTGTAAAACCCCTTTCCCTTAAACTTATTCTGTGTATAGGTCCCCTCATCAATGGTCCCCAGGCAAATTTCAGAGGATGTTGGTTGAATGCATTAACTCAGTGTATCAGTTACTTACCCTAGATAAAACACACATCCCTATACCACTTTCCCTATAATTCCCCTTCCCTTCCCTCTGCCCCCAAAAAGCTTTCATAACAATATCCCCCCCCCCCCCCCCCACCACCACCACCACCACCTTGGGGGGCCAGAGTCATGTGAATCCCGCGAGTGGATGCCACGCCACACTACGGCATCAAAGTATAGTTCACGAGAGGGAAGAGTCAATCTTAGAAGCTAGGCAATTGCACGAAATCAATGATAAAGTCTACTGGTTGCCATCACCTGTTCATCCAGTTTAACCCATCCATGTCCAGAATTAACAATTAAGTCTTGTTTATTAAAGTTGGTTGCCGGTAATCATGTCTGGCTCAGGCATCTGGGCTACTGTCCATTGTGTCTAGATAGCATTGCTTTGCCCTGATTACTTGACAAGGGCTTGTATTGTCCTTCGATTCTTTCCACTCCAGGCTATAGTGGAGGGCAAAAGAGATTTTGCATACAAAGGGTTTGGAGGTCAGTTAGCCCTCAAGTTTCCTCCAATGTAGAACCCTTGTTCAATTAAGAGGACTTGTAGGGGTGGTGTGTGAGTCCAGTTCCTGTGTAGGCCATCCCGAAAAAGCATTTCATAAAGAACTCACAAGCCTATAACTCTCACCACAAGTCTTATACATAGTTGTCGCCCAAGAAAAAAGATGGACTCATTGTTCCTCTGGATATTAGCCTGGCAGGCCTGCTGCAAACTCCTGTGCTTCCCCTGGGGTATCAAAGGTTCTGGTTTGGCCTTCATGCCAGATTCTCAAATCACGCTGGAAATCCCATAGAGAATTTAATCTGTTTTTGAAACAGAAGAGAGCAGACTGGCGAAAAGGTCTTCCGGAGGGTAGTGGTTTTAGCAGAATAGTCTTGCTTTATATGGATACAGGAAGACTGGTAGGAGAGATCCAGATGTTTCTAAGAGGCTTGCATTATTTTGACCCTATGAGCGAAATTTACGAATTTTAGCGATCACAATCCTCAGCCTCGGCTCTGCTGCCTTTTTAGCTCCTAAATGGTGCACGCTTTCTTTGGAGAGAGTTCCTTTCAAATCTGGAAGGTTTAGGGCTTCCAGAAGCCATGCTTCTAAAATGTCCCCCAGTCTGAGATCATCAATTGTTTCGGGGAAGCCGATAAATCGGAGGTTCGACCGTCTAGAGCGGTTTTCTAGGTTGTCCAGCTTAGAAGCCTGCTCTCCTACCATTTTTTCCAGTGCAGAAATTTTAGTAGTAAGGTTGAGAGAATCATCTACAAGGACGGATATTCGCCCCTCCGCTTGGTCCATCTAAGATGCCAGGTCACTTAGCACTGTCTTGACTTCCTCTAGCTGAGTTCCAGTACAACTCAATTCCTCGTCCAGGGCAGAACAAACTATTTCCTTAATTTCGGCCAGGAGTTGATCATTCGGTATGCGGTCTGTGGTAATGGCTCTACTCGCTGATGACGTGGGTGCCATTTTTTCTTCCGATCCACGGCTCTTTTCTTTATCTTTCCTCGTGCCCTGGGCCGGCGTTGGTGTCGGGGATTTGTGCATAAATGTCACGATTGACATGTGTGTTCCAGAAATGCTTCATTGATGACTTCAAACTGTTTATTCTGCAAAAGTAAGAAGAAAAAGGCAGCGCAGCATCCAGAACTGAGGCAGACACATCTTGCTCAGCTCATTCACATCATGTGACTCCATAATTATGTTTTTAAAATGATTGGTTGGAGGTTTTTTCCATTTTCCCTAATTTTAGCCTGAATTTTCAAAGCCCGTGCAGCTACTCATGTTTTTTTTTGTTCCATTACTTACTGCTCCTACAGAGCAGAAGTAAACTCTGCACGCTGGCCGACTGCCAGCGCGCACTTCCCTGGGACAGTGTCTAATGGCAAACAGACCCGGCCACGCATGTAACCCCCGATATGCGCACAAGTGCTGGGCCTGCTGAAAGGGGCGGACCAGGAGGCGTGGTATGGGCGGGGAAGCGGTGGGCTGGAACAGTGCCATTAGACATTGTTCCAAGGAAGTCGGCCAGCATGCAGAGTTTACTTCTGCTCTGTAGGAGCAGTAAGTAATGGAACAAAAAAACCATGAGTAGCTAGGTAGGGGTTAGGGATTGGAGAGGAGAGGAGAAAAGGTAGGAAAGTTAGGTAGGGGTATAGGGAAGTTCCCTCCCAGTCTGCTCCTTAATTGTTCCAGACTGGGAAGGAACTGGGGAAGGCCTACTCGCATTGCCGCACATTGGTTTAGAAAATTCCCCCCCCCACCCCCCCACCTGCATGAGTGCCGACTCGCCCGCACACGCGTGCCAGAAGCAGGTCTAAAGTTATCTGGGGTTCAGGATATTTACCTCCAAAAAAACCCCAAGGATAAAAGGGGCCTATGGCCTGATTTTTTTGTCTCCCCCCCATGTATTATAAAAGTTGCCCTATTGAGCTATGCATCCCCCTCCCCAAATCTCTAAATATATTGGAGCCATCGCGTCCCCTCTGGATAAACCCCTTCTTCACAGAGTAACCAGTGAGGCCAGGCCCTTTTCCTAAATTACCATCCTGTCGCACCCCAATCCCCCCAGCACTTCTGCCCACTTGCCAAGGTAAAATAAATTCTCACTGGGAGCAGTGTCAGCACTTACTCGCTCCCGGTGAGGTCTAGCAGGGAAGTGTAAACTACACTAGGCTTATACTTCCAGCTCTAGAAGAGTATGTGGGCATTTTTATGTGAGCAAGGCTTTTAAAATTGATCCCTTTGTTTTCTTTTTTATCTAACTTCTCTTTTAAATTTCACATCCCCTTTTCCAGAATTCAGAATTTTTTAAATAGAATCCCACCACTGTGTCTTATCTATTCCCTGATATTTATTTCATTTTGGGTCATTTATTCCACCAGTTCTTTCAGGTCTTTTTTATTATCAGTTAATTCTTCTGAAATAGCTGAGCAGATCAGTTGAAGTTCTTTAAGATTTTTGTTAGGTTGCCTTTAGTAACTGGGAATTCTGTTTTGTCTCTCATTCTAACCATGCTCTGTTACTTCAGTCTCAGTTCCTGCCATGCACTGCATGCTACCTCTGATCCCCTATAGCTGCTACTGCATTTTGCAAGTCCTACTGTGCAGGTTCTTCATGGTTTCTGCTACCCAGTTTCTCAGTTTTAGTTGCATTTTTTCTTATTTTTAAAGCATTAAGAGAAAGTTTTATTAGAAGGAAGGGAGTGGCTCTTCCCTAGGCAGGTATGCTGTTTAGTAGATCCTTCATTCCTTCTTGCCTGCAGCTCACACAATCCAGACAAACTGAGAATGTGATTGGCACTTTTGGCTCTTACCTCTGCAAGTACCTGAGAGACACAATTTTTATGTAGGGCTCTGTTCTCTTATTGTATGCTTGTATCATTACAAATCTCAAGTGTCTGGGCAAAGGTTGGAATCTGAATTTTTTCATGCTAATATAAAGAATTTGTAATACAAGATGACTAAACTGTTTTTGACAAAGTTTAGATTAATGGTAGGAGATCAGGCGGGTACTGATATATGAAATAGAGCTCTCTATTATATTTACTGACCCTACTATATTTTATAATAACCTCTTAAGAAATATATTTGTCCTTTATGTGAGTAGCATGCACTTGGTACTATATATGCTGAATATATGGAGTACACATGCTTCTTTGTATCAGCCAAATGGGAAAACATGATTACTGATAACATAGTGAAGCCTATAGTGCAAGAGTGTCAATTGCAGTCATACTGAGTATTGTCTTTTATCATTCTGTTTTGGGCTTGCTTACTATACATTCATACCAGCAATAGTGAACCTTTATAAATTCAGCTGGCTAAGTGCCAAAATCCGGACTTATTGGAAATTGGCAAGAGACAATGTCCGTGCAGGTTAGTCCTTTTTTGGTGTAAAAGTATAATTGGTCTCAAATTCCACTTTTTGGATACATGCTATAGATTTTCCATCATTATACACAATAAATAAAACAAGATAGAGGAAAGAAATTAATTATTCAAACAAATATTAATTATGTTACTATGTTTTCTTCTGATCTTTATCAATTTAGTTCGTATGTCTTCTAAAGTTCTGCAGTTTTAAGTAGCAGTCAGGTTAAAACTTAGATGTTCACTAAGACCATGATATAAATGTACCACTGAAATTCACTTTTATCATTTTGAAAGCTGAAAATTAGGACTCACTATAGAGTTAATGCTTCTGCATAAAAGCAGCTATTATTGATTCTTGCAGTGCTGGAGCATACTTTGAATTGGAGCCTATGTCATGTATATGAACCCTACACCATTTAGTTAAACATATTCAAAATGTATACAATGTATGCATTCAGAGTATAAAAGTACACACTAAGCACTAAAGAGTGTACTTTTATACTCTGAGGGGGCAAATCTTTAAACCTGCACGTGGGCGTAGATTTGTTCACGCAACCCGGCGCAAACAAATCTATGCCCGATTTTATAATATGCTCGCGCTGCCGCACACATGTTATAAAATCCAGGGTCAGCGTGCGCAAGGGTGTGCACAATTGTGCAACTTGCACGCCAAGCCGCGCAGCCTGCCTCCATTCCCTCCGAGGCCATCCCGAAATCGGAGCGGCCTCAGAGGGAACTTTCCTTCTGCCCCCACATCTTCCCCTCCCTTCCCCTACCTAACCCGCCCCCCCCAGCCCTATCTGAAAAAAACCCCATACCTTTATCGAAAAAGTTACATCTGCTTCTGGGCAGGCATAACTTGTGCATGCCGGCCAGCTGCCGGTGCGCTATCTCCCGACATGGCGGCTATTCCGGAGACCTCGGCCCCACCTCCGGAATGTCCCCGGGCCGGTGCTACGCCCACGGCCCTGCCCCTGGAACGCCCCATTTTGCAAGCCCCAGGACATAGGCGCATCCCGGGGCTTGCACTCGCCGCTGAGCCTATGCAAGATAGGCTCAGCACATGCAGGAGCAGGAAGGGGCTGGTTTTCAGCGGTTTTGCACGTATGTTACGCGCGTACCCCTTTGAAAATCTGCCCCTGAATGTATACATTGTTTAGAGATGTGAATCGTGTGCCAGATCGTCTTAACGATCAGGTTCGGCTGGGGGGGGGGGGGGAAATCTGATCGTTAAGATATGTGAATTGGAATCGTTTCCGATTCCAATTCACATCGCTAATTTTTTTTTTAGGGAGGCCCGTGCCACTAAAAAGAAAATCCACCCGACCCTTTAAATCGACCCCCCTTAGCCTCCCCCACCCTCCCGACCCCCCCCAAAACCTTTTAACATTACCTGGTGGTCCAGGGGGGCCTCTGGGGATGATTTCCCGTTCCCAGGCATCAGCTGCGCTAAAATAAAATGGCGCCGATGCCCCTTTGCCCTTACCATGTGACAGGGTATCCGTGCCATTGGCTGGCCCCTGTCACATGGCAGGAGCACTGGATGAGCATCTTTACTCATCAGCCCCTATTATACTGTACTCTATAATAGGGGCTGATGAGTAATGATGGCCATCCAGTGCTCCTGCCATGTGACAGGGGCATGGATACCCTGTCACATGGTAAGGGCAAAGGGGCATCGGCGCCATTTTTTTTTAGCGCAGCTGATGCCTGGGAACGGGAAATCGTCCGCCGAGGCCCCCCTGGACCACCAGGTAATGTTAAAAGGTTTTGGGGGGGTCGGGAGGGTCGGGAGGGTGGGGGAGGCTAAGGGGGGGTTAATTTAAAGGGTCGGGTGGGGTTTTTTTTATCGGGCCATCGGCGCCATTTTAATTAATGGCAGCCAAAATGGCGCCGATGGCCCGAGAGCGGGAGATCGCGCCGAGACCTCCCCCATTGGACCACCAGGTAATTTAACATTTTGGGGGGGTTCGGGAGGGTGGGGGAGGGTAAGGAATTGGTTTTAAAGGGTCAGGGTGGGTTTAGGGGTTGTTTTGGTGTGCCGGTTTTCCCGCCCTCCCCCAAATAATTCCCGTGCCCTATTTAACGATTTAGGACGATTTATGACGATAAATCGGGGGCATTTGTATTGTATCATGCACTCTGACGATTTAGGACGATTTAAAAATTATCTGACGATAATTTTAATCGTTCAAAAACGATTCACATCCCTAATATAAATGTTATTTTACATTTATTATATTAATTGTTATTTGGTAATTATGTTGATCATTATTATTGAGCTATCTAATATGAACTGAAAGGCAAAAGAAATAATACAGTGTTGGACAATGCTGGGTTGTCGATGCTTTTTATTTTATTTTTTTTAGAAGGTGAACAGTTTTCTATTGTAGTATTTTTATATCTGAAGAAAATAGTTTGTAAATTCTTATTAAACTAGCAAGTGCAATATGTTATATATAATTACTGTTCTGGAGCATGAGTTCTATGCCTAAGCATGTATGACTGGTGTTTTTAAGGGATGATTGTTACAGACAAATTTCACTAATATCACGATAGAAGAAATTGGTTTTCATCAAAATTTCATACTGTCTTCTATAATAGTGCTGTTCATTACGCATGCTTACTAATCTATATTTCCTCTCTTCATTGTGGGAATTTGTGCTTCTTGGTGGTTTGTTACATTCATTCTTACTTAACAGTATCCTTTTTTTCTCTTAACTTGCTTTTCCATCGCATGCATTCTTGTGCTTCCATCTCTCACCTCGTAGCCATGCCAAAGTCAATGGTCGTGTTTATCTAATAATAAATAGGTGGGTATTGCAATGTTTTCCTTGCCTAAATATGTGCCTTGCTGTACATTTGGTACAAGTCTGAGGACATTAATTTGTCCTCTGAAATAAAGTAAGTTTAGGAGGTAATTTTCAAAGGAGTTTTACGTGTAAATATATCATACTATCGTAGCAATTTTCAAAAGCCCATTTACCTGCATTAAGTGCACTTAACATGGGTAAAACCTATTGACAAATCAATAGCATATATTGTAGTAATTTTCAAAAGCCCACTTACATGAATAAAGTGCATTTATGTGTAGACAACCCAATTGTCTATAAATCCTTTTGAAAATTGCCTCCATAGTGAGAAATGTAGTAATATTCTAGAAGAGTATCAAACTCACCACTTGACTTGGTGAGTAACAGATCTGCCACATGGATTTAGATATTATGGCCCCTAGTTCCCAAAGAGAACAAAATGTATGCTTAAGGAATTGGCTGAGTTGTACATTTATATTGATTATTTGGATGCTAATTTTTATTAACTGTGTTTTATTAGTCATTGAGTTTGCTTGACTTGAGTAATTGCATACTTGCATGAAATAAGTACAGAAATATGTAAAATAGGACTCAACTCACCTATTGCATCTGTATTTGCTTCGCTTAGTGTTGAACTAGGATTCTTTGAATTCACCAGTGATTTTCTTGTAAATTGAGCCCAAACTCAATATTGGGCCAACAAATTAAAACTGCAGGTTTATCTCAAGAAGCTGGTTGTCTAAGTTTTCTCTCCCCATCACATGCATCTTTTATCTATACATATTCTTTGCACAAGAGACTATTAGAGAAAAATTAACAAATAAAACCAGTTTTTCCTTTATTTCAAACAAGACAGTAGAGTGTATATTGTAGTTAACCTATTCCTTGAGTTTATGCATACCTGGTTTACCATTTTCAGTGCTTTGGACAGCTGTTTAAATGATTCGAACAACTGTAATTCTGTATTGAATCGGATAGGTTACAATTCAGTAAACCAGGATTGGTACATTTCAGTTCAATTGTGTCATAAACTAACCTGGTTTTCAAAATAGCTAAAGTAAGTACATTTGCAAAAACTTAGAGACATTGAATGAAAATATATATTATGAAAATTCACTGAGGATGTCCTGGAAATGAGACCAGGTTTCAGCATTGAAAACAACAATGCACAGCAAAAGTTCTTGTATTTCTCTAAAACGTGATTGAGAAGCATGACATAAATTCTGCTTTATAGCTTGTAACTTTCTGCATGTGTGCAACATAGTTAAGCCTATGCATGAACATGTATTTCTGATATGTTGGTAGCATGATGAACCTTTTATTGTGAAAGTAATTGCAAACATTAGATGGCAAGAGCAAAAGTCAGATAGAAAAGACACTACAAATATTATACAAACAGATGTTTTCTTCATGCCATTTCTAAGCATATGTGAAATAGGAAAAATCAAAAGTAAAAAGTATAGTTCATTTCATTTATTTATGTCCTGCATCATCAGGTACCAGACCTGTCTATGGTGGTGAACAATATAATAAAAATCAATTACACAAAATCACCCAATAAAATTATAAATATTAACTTAAAATCATTACAACCTGAAAAAATCTTCCACAAAACAAACCCACCCACCCCAATAATAAAAACCCCAAAGTACTCCTACAAATGGCCCCAATAAAGCTTAATAAATCTAACCCCCATATCCAAATAGGATTCCCAAAAATTGATCCAATCCCTGCCAAAATAGAAATACTGAGATTATCAAGAACAACAAACATAACCCCTTCCCCCCTACCACACACACACCCAAAGCCTTCCAACTAAAGCTCAACCACACCACTAACTCAGATCAACACTGAGGTTGTGGAATAACCACGATTTACATTTTTCTTAAAAGCCAGATAGTTGGACTCTAACCTAGTGTCAAGAAGAGTTGTAGTCCAAAATAAGGGATCTGCTACTGAAAATGCTTTGTTACAAAATGTAACATCCATTATCTTTATTAGGGATGTGAATCGGGTATCCGATAGTTCCCGCTATCGGGATCGTCTGGCCGTGGGAAAAAATCGTTTTCCCGTGTTTCCCCAGTATTTTTTAGTGAAAAATCATTTTTTCGGGTTAGCGCGCACTAGCTCATGTTAGAGCGCACTAACAAAAATAGCAAAACATAACAAAAAGTAACAAAAATAAATATTTTTTGTTAGTGCGCGCTAACCCGAAAAATGATTTTTACGAAAAATCGGGGGTAAAATTGATCGTTTCCTTCTTTTAACCGATTTTTAACAAATTTAGAAATATCATACGATATTTCAATTCGTTAGAAAAACGATTCACATCCCTAGTCTTTATTACTTCATGAATAGATGGAACCTGTAATGAGATTTCCTGACTCAACCTTATTTTTCGGCTATACCTTAATCCAGTGTTTCCTAAATCTGACCTGAGGGACCTCCAGACAGACATGTTTTCAGGCTAATCTCAATAAATATGCAAGAGTTAAATCTGCATGTATTGAAGGCAGTGCATGCATGCAAATCTATCTCATGCAAATTCATTGTGGATAGCCTGAAAACTTGACTAGCTGGGGGTCATCCCCCCCCCCCCCCCCCCCCAGGAAAGGTTTGGTAACCTCTGCCTTAATATATTTGGAAATAAACCAGGCCATTTGCCCTCATGATCCTAAAAATCAAGGTCAATACCTTAAAGTAGACACATATATTGATGGGAAGTCAATGAAGTTTGAAGAATAACAGCTTTGCATTATGCATTCTTGACCAGTCAGAAATGGCCTTAGCTGCTTATTCTGAATTACTTGTAACTAGCAGATACATGTTGCCAGAAGCCCCACAAAGAGACAACTGCAGTAATCCAACAAAGAAAATATAGACATCTGGGCTAACATTTTAAAGGGACTATCATCAAAAGAGGAAGCAGCTTCAAAATGTGTCTAAGTTTCAGTAAAGCTTTCAAGCCACAGCTAGGATACAAGAATCTCGTTCAAAGCTAGAATCAAGCTGAGTTGTGACTCTGGTTTGCATCATCTCTACTTACTGCTCAGTGTGAGATTTTTACCTTTGTTGTTTTCTTTGTTTGACGTTTTCCTCTATTATGCCTCCTAAACACAAGGGTAAACATGGAGTCTTTCCCAAAGAGACTTCTACTTCTTTGCTGCAACAGAAATTGGATTCCATTCTAGAGGGCTAGTCAGAGGATGCTTCCATTGCAGAGATCTGTTTGGAAGAGCCCTTCTTGACTGGAGATGAGATCTTTTTTCCTTCTTTGAGTTCTGTAATGCCATCTTCTAGGAAACATCCAAGAACCATGGTGACCCCAACATGTTATGATGATGCCACAGGGAGTGAAGGCATGGTAACTTCGGTACTGAAAGGAAGTTCCGAGGATTTTAATTAATTTAATTATTTAAAAAGTTTTATACACTGCTACCTACAAAAAGTTGCTCAGGGAGGTTTACCATGTAGCATTCAAAATTAAACATAATAATAAATAGAAATATAAATCAAAGTAAAAACCAGAAAATAGCAGATATGTTAAAAAGCTACAATAAAATAGTATAATACCAAAAACAAATCATACAATTACAACAAAGCATAACCCAAAATGTATGTTCCTGGTTGTAATATTTCATTAGAAGATAAAGCTAGAAGATATCATATATTGAAAGCCTATTTAAACAAATACATTTTTAAGTTCCATAAGAAAAGATATGCCATACTGGGTCAGACCAAGGGTTCAACAAGCCAGGTATCCTGTTTCCAACAGTGGCAATCCAAGTCACAAGTACCTGGCAAGTAACCAAACATTAAATAAATCACAAGCTATTGATTAATAGCAGTTTATTATTTTTCCTCTAGTACTTATCAAAATGTTTTTTAAACCAAGTTACACTAACTGCTGTGACCACATCCTCTGGCAATGAATTCCAGAACTTAACTATTTGCTGAATGAAAAAGAATTTTCCTTGATTTGCTTTAAATGAGCCCCTTGCTAACTTCATGGAGTGGCCCCTGGACCTTCTATTATCTGAGAGAGTAAATTAATGATTTACATTAATGATTCTATCATATCCCGTCTTAGTCATCTCTTTTCCAAACTGAACAGCCCTAACGTCTTTAGCCATACCTCAAAGGGCAGCCATTCTCCCAGTCATACCCCCTAAGGAATGAGTCTATTTTCATTTTGTTTCTAAACAATCCAAACTTTTTTTCCCAAAAATTCATAAAAGAGAGAGAGAGAGAGAGAGAGAGAGAGATTTGGGCAATGTTCTCTCAAATTAGCTTGTTGTTGCCCAGGTAGAGTGTCCATCAAGCTAGGTGGAGAGAACATTGCCCAAATCTCATCTTGGAGTGAGTTTCCTCACTCTGAAGGCCATCAAATCTTCACAAGAGACCACTGTTCTGTTCATACGTCTCACGTTGAATGTGAAAGTGGCCCCCAACCCCCTACACTCATACCTAATCCCCACCTCGAGTTACTAGGTGAGCCTCTCATAGGGATACAAATACCTGTCTAGGGAAGAGACATTATAGCAAGGTACTCGCGCTCTCTCTCTCTCTCTCTCTTTTATGAATTTTTGGGGGAAAAAAGTTTGGATTGTTTAGAAACAAAAGAGGAAGCAGCTTCAAAATGTGTCTAAGTTTCAGTAAAGCTTTCAAGCCACAGCTAGGATACAAGAATCTCGTTCAAAGCTAGAATCAAGCTGAGTTGTGACTCTGGTTTGCATCATCTCTACTTACTGCTCAGTGTGAGATTTTTATCTTTGTTGTTTTCTTTGTTTGACGTTTTCCTCTATTATGCCTCCTAAACACAAGGGTAAACATGGAGTCTTTCCCAAAGAGACTTCTACTTCTTTGCTGCAACAGAAATTGGATTCCATTCTAGAGGGAGCTGTGGGCTAGTCAGAGAATGCTTCCATTGCAGAGATCTGTTTGGAAGAGCCCTTCTTGACTGGAGATGAGATCTTTTTTCCTTCTTTGAGTTCTGTAATGCCATCTTCTAGGAAACATCCAAGAACCATGGTGATCCCAACATGTTATGATGATGCCACAGGGAGTGAAGGCATGGTAACTTCGGTACTGAAAGGAAGTTCCGAGGATTTTAATTAATTTAATTATTTAAAAAGTTTTATACACTGCTACCTACAAAAAGTTGCTCAGGGAGGTTTACCATGTAGCATTCAAAATTAAACTGCGGTAACCCTTACCGCACATGAAAGAGGTGTAGCTATTGGCTGTGTTAGGAGCCACACTAACACGGCAGCTGTTTCATGGCACATGATAACTCTTTCCTACTTAACATATACTCTACCCCCTACATTATATATTTGCAAATCATGTTAACGGCTGTTAGCGTGATTTGCGGAATTATCTCCTGCGGTAACTCCTTGGAAAATGACCCCCCATGGTGCACTATTATCAAAATGAGACCAGGCCTTAGCATAATCCCATCATTGAAACCTGAGGCTGGGTCCCATCTCTGAGGCTAGGGCCTGACACCATAGCCTGGCTGAGGCTGGGTCCAGTCACTAAGGCCGGATACCAAGGCCACATTCTCTCTTCTGAAGCCAGAGCCTAAGCCAAGGCCCAGACCCAACACTAGGGCCTGACTGAGGCCAGGTTCCATCACTGAGGCCCAGGTCTAAGCCCTGAGGTCAGGCCCCTTTGTCTAAGCCTAGGCCCCATGCGAGGTCCCACCACGGAAGTGCAGGCCTAGGCCCGAGACCAGGTCTGTTCTCTGTGGCCTGAAGCTGGGTCCCCATCAATAAGTCCTGGGCCTAGGTCCAGTCCAATGCAGGGGCTGGGTCCCATCACCGAGGCCCAGGCTGGTCTGCTACCTTGGACCTGGCCTAGGCTATTGTACACACTTCGTGCTGGCCCATGCATTGTGGCAGTTATGGTGAAAATTTGCATAATTTTGCATAAAGATTCACATCTCTAACTGTGCAAATAATTCCGTTTTTATTGAAACACATTCACATTATTTTTAAACAGTAGTTATACTATATATAAATAAAAAATGCACCAAGTACAAAAATCAACAATTTATGAAGATGTATATTATAAACTTTTAATTGTGAAATATCACTTTTATTTTGAATTGAAATAGTGCAACCATCCTTTTTTATTTTCTTGAGAAAGTCCCTATCTTTTCTCCATATATATGAGTTTCTGTATATTGGACACATGGTAATAGATATAAAAAAAGGGGTTGAATTAGCATAAATTTGAAACTTATCAGCAGAAGTGTTTGTCATCAAGGCTACTATGAATTGAAATTAATGTCCTTTCTACCAGCAGTGGAACACCAGAGGTTGCAACTTCTCAAAATCTAAGTCCTTGTAAATGGTGTACGATCACATGTACAAGTGCAAGAACTTTTGTATAAAGATGAATCTCTTCTAAAGGGACATTATCCAAGAGTTGTAGCAAAATCATCTCAGGTTTCATAAGGATTTAAGAGATATTTGAGGAATTAAACATTCTGACTGCTATCTCTGTCCATTTCAACTTCATACCTCCACCATCTTGTTCACTTTAGGACAAGAGGAAGAGAGGGTGGAGAGAACAACAGAAGGAGAGAGTTCCCTACAGGCTGTTTGCATGGGCAGAGTCTAAAGACAGACCACCACCCTGCTGTTTTCTTCTAAAGATTGAATTAAGAAATGAAAAAGCTTTCAGAAATGTTGATTGTGGTAGGTTGTCAAATATGCAACAGCCAGCTAATTATGCAGTTTCTCCTGCAGCTGCATACTTGCAGAAGGTCTGGGCACTGGTTATTATTATTAGCTAGGGTTGCCAATTGGCTCCAGATTTTCAGGGCAGCTTCTTTAAGTCCTGGTTTTACTCTTCTGCCTGCTTGGGCTTGTACTTTTGATGAACCTATTGATTTCTCTGGAAAAGCAAAACTAAATGCCCATGCAGACAGTAGGATAAAACCTGAATTGAATCAGCCTATACTGAAAATCTGGAACCAGTTGGCAACCCCGCTCTTAGCCAATCACAACTGAGTAACCTGTGGCAGAAGAAGATAGAGAAGGTTATTTTCAAACCACCTGCATAGTAGTAAAGTTCTATACGAAAGATAATGATATTCTGCAGCCTGTGAGGTCAGCCCATTTTATTATCTCCTCTGGTTCTTCTTGTCTCTTGGGCGAGGGGAGGGAGGGGGGGAGTGATACTGAAGTATATCCCTTATCTCCCTTATATGCGATACAAAAGGCCCAGGAAAGGACATCTGTTTGTCTCAGAATAAGACTGCTTTATTTCTAGACATTTCAGATTTACCATATAGAAGAAAATAACATCTTATGCTAGGCAAGACACTTATAATAAACCCTTAGCATAGAATACACTTCTGATAATTAGCTTAGTAGATATGAATAAATAAGAAGAAATATAACACATCACTTTGGCTGCAACTTGCTCATTCTTTAAAACACACCCTCTGAGGCCACTCCGAAATCGGAGCGGCCTCCAAGGAAACTTTCCTTCCACCCCCCGCACCTTCCCCCTCCCTAACCCATCCCCCAGCCCTATCTAAACCCCCCCTACCTTTGTTTGAAAAGTTATGCCTGCCCAAGGTAGGCGTAACTCGCGCACGCCGGCCCGGCTGCCAGCGCATGATTCCCCAGCCGGGGAGCAGTTTTGGAGGCCTCGGCCACGCCCCCGAAACGCCCCCGGGCCAGAACCATGCCCGCGGCTCTGCCCCCGGATGACGTGCACCACAACATGCGCCCGACACGCCCCCCCCCAGGAAAGCCCTGGGACTTACGCGCGTCCCGGAGCTTGTGCGCGCCGCCGAGCCTATTCAACATAGGCTCGGTGTGCGCAGGGGGCGCATGGGGCAGGTTTTCGGGGGGTATGCGAGTATCTTACGTGCGTAGTCCTTTGAAAATCTGCCCCTAAGAGAATACATAAAAGTGACACCTGAGTTCTGCAAAACCAGAGGTGGAAAGGATACCATCTGTGTCTGAGCTACATTTCACCGCTGACAATTCTAATCTGCCATGTCACAGCAGAAAATTTCTCGGTTCAGTCTTTCCCTCTTCATCCTGTCCCACTGCCTCAGCTCTCCATGTCCCATGTGACTTCTTTCCAGTGTTGCACTTGGGACTGACTTACTTGCCCCAGCTAAATCATGCTGTCATTCTTGGGAAGTCAATGTTGGGTCCCCTCTGCATATACAGCCCACTTCTCTGGTCTCACATGGTCCTTCTGAAGTCACTGATTTAAGATCCAGGGGACTGAAGCTGTGGCTTTCTCTTAGCTCTGGCCTACTACTTTCAATGGGATGTGTGGTCCCTTTAAGTAAAATGGGGATGTGAGAAAAACACAGGGGAAGAGAGTGGAGAGGATGTGTTGTAGAGGGCACTAGTAAACACTGAATACCAACAGCCAGTAAAAAAAAACATCATTTTGTTATAAGATATCTTATAAGGAGCAGTGCTTATTAACGGACCGATTCAGTAAAGTCCACCTTTGGGTAGGCGCTAATTTCTTAAAGTAAAATATGTGGCTTGGCTGCACATTTTACTTTCTGTATTGCGCGGGCATACCTAATAGGGCCATCAACATGCATTTGCATGTTGAGGGTGCTATTAGGTGCCGCGGGTTGGACACGCGTTTTCCGCCCCTTACTGAATAAGGAGTAAGGGAAAACGCGCGTCCAAGGGAAGGTTAACAATGTGCTCCGTTGGAGCACACTGTACTGTATCGGCCTGTAAGTAATGTAAATGCTAGCTCAGCTCTTCTTTTTTTTTTCTTAGTTTGATGTTTTTATTAAGGTTTTCATGAACTCTACCACCATAGATTAAGCGAGTTATAATTGATCTGGATTTGCTCTTACGCACTAAGGGCTGGATTTTCAAAAGGTTACAGGCATAAATCCAGTGGATTTATGCTCGCAGCCGGCCTTACGCGTGCCGGGCCTATTTTAAAAAGGCCCGGCAACGTGCGTAAAGCCCCGGGACGCATGTTAGTCCTGGGGCTTGCAAAAAGGGGTGGGGGCGGGGTGGGGCAGTCTGGGGCGGTGTGGGGCTGAGGAGGGGCCAGAGGCCTCAACACAGCGGCCATTTTCTGCTGTGTCAGAGATCATGTGCCGGCAGTTGGCCGGCGCGCGCAACTTACTTCAGCCCCAGGGCTGAAGTAAGTTTTGAAATTAAAAAAAGAAGTCATCAAAGGTAGGGGGAAAGGGCCGGGGAGGTAGGGGAAAGGAAGGTGGGGTGGGGTGGTAGGGAAGTTCCCTTCGAGAGTTTTTGGAGTGGCCTAGGAGGGAACAGGGGAAGGCAGCGCAGTTTGGAGTGTGTCGACCCTGGATTTTATAACATGCGCGCACATATTATAAAATCGGGCGTACATGTGTACGCGCCGGGTAGCGTGCACACATGTACGCCCACATGCTCCTTTTAAAATCTACCCCTATATTAGCTAATAATTTACCAAATTTATTTCCCCATTGTTGTAATTTTTATTTATAAAACCATAAATTTGCCTATGTCTTTTTATTTAACAATGTATTTAATTCCTGTTTTTTTTTTTAAATAATCTATCTTGAATTGCATCAGTCATATATTTAATATGAATTCTACAGAGTTCAGACAATTGTTTTGACAAAGCTAATATTTTCCTAGTGTTCTTCCTTCGTTTATAAATGCAATATGAAATAATGTGACCCTTTAATACCACCTTTTGCAGCATTCTAGAACACTCCTGCTTTTATATTATATAAAGAATTAAATTAATTATATTCTTCCCATTTTTCTTTTAAAAATGCAATAAATTCTCTATCTTCAGCAAGCTAAGGAAGCATTCTTCAAAATCGATATTTCTGAATAACTACTCCCAAAGATATAGGGGCGGATTTTAAAAGCCCTGCTCGCATAAATCCACCCGGATTTACGTGAGCAGGGCCTTGCACGCCGGCGCGCCTATTTTCCATAGGCCTGCCGGCGCGTGCAGAGCCCCGGGACTCGCGTAAGTCCCGGGGTTTTTTGTCGGGGGCGTGTCGGGGGCAGGGCCAATCGATGCGACGTTTTGGGGGCGGTACGCGGCGTTTCGGGGGCGGGCCCGGGGGCGTGGTTTCGGCCCGGGGCGGTCTGGGGGCATGGCCGCGCCCTCCGGAACCGCCTCCGGGTCGCGTCTCGGCGCGCTAGCAGCCCGCTGGCGCGCGGGGATTTACTTCTCCCCTCCGGGAGGCGTAAATCCCCGGAGAAAGGTAGGGGGGGTTTAGATAGGGCCGGGGGGGTGGGTTAGATAGAGGAAGGGAGGAGAAGGTGAGGGGAGGGCGAAAGCGAGTTCCCTCCAAGGCCGCTCCGATTTCGGAGCGGCCTCGGAGGGAACGGAGGCAGGCTGCGCGGCTCGGCGCGCGCCGGCTGCACAAAATCGGCAGCCTTGCGCGTGCCGATCCTGGATTTTAGCAGATACGCGTGGCTACGTGCATATCTACTAAAATCCAGCGTACTTTTGTTTGCGACTGGTGCGCCAACAAAAGTACGCGAACGCGCATTTTTTTGTAAATCTACCCCATAGTCATTAAAACCAACATATGATCAGAGAAGGCAATATCTAACATTTCATAAAAAATTAATGTATCTAAAAGTGACTCAGATAATAATAAACAATCAATTCGCGAATAAAATTTATGAGATTGTGAAAAAAAAAGAAAATTATTGAGCATCTATGTGCAAAAAACGTCAGCCATCAAAAATCTTATCCCTATATCAGCCTGTTTTTTTGTTTTTGTTTTTATTTTTGGTGGCTTACAATCTATATATGGGTTTTCTTTAATATTAAAATCACCACATAATATTAGTGAATATGTTTCCCATTGAATCACTTTCGCAGCCAATAAGGAAAAAAAGTTATGAAAATAACAATTAGGTGTTGTGCTCCGGGTGTGGATCCTTGGGCCGACCGGCAAGATGGGACGGTCGGAAGGCAGACACACTCAGTGAGGGATGGATCTTCACCTGGAAACCCGTGACCCCACCAGAGGAGCTGTTAGGGCCCGGGTCGCTAGGACTTAGGTGGCTTCGCCCTGGAAGTCCGAGGTCCCCCCAGGAGGAGCCCGTAGGGACCCGGACCGCTGGGACTTAGGAGAGTCACAGGCGTGAAGGGAAACCGAGGGCGGACTGAAGTCTGGGCTGGCAGCTGAAGACAGGAACGAGGAGGCGTACCGGAGTCTGGGTATGCAGCAAGCAGTGGATCCGAGAAGTGAACCAGAGTCGGGGCAGGCAGCGAGCAGGCAGAGACGTAAAGCAAAACCAGGATCAAGACAGGCAGCAGGCAGGCAGAAACGTGAGACAAACCAGGATCAAGACAGGCAGCAGGCAGGCAGAATCGTGAGACAAACCAGGATCAAGACAGGCAGCAGGCAGGCAGAATCGTGAGACAAACCAGGATCAAGACAGGCAGCAGGCAGGCAGAATCGTGAGACAAACCAGGATCAAGAAACGCAGGATTGCAGCAACTAACTCTCTCCAAGGAGTGACCACGTTGCAAGGCAAAGCAAAGAAGAAAGCTGCGGGTTTAAATCCCCCTCCGGGGCTGACGTCAGAAGGAGGGCGGATCGGCACATCCGGGTGCTGGGAGCTCAAAAGGACAGCCCTCGCGCGCGCGCGTTCCCCTGCAGGGGCGGAGCTATCCTCGGGCTTTGCCGGCGTCCCCACGAGGAGGACGCCGCTGCCATGCGGCCAGGCCGGCCCGGAATCGCGCGGGTCGCGGCGCAGGAAGGAGACCCGCGGGGAAGGTAAGGGCCCTGGTCGCTGCGTAAGCGACTGGGGTCGCAACAATTAGGTGCATATACATTAAGTAAAAGATCATTTTTACCATATAGTTTACCTACAACTATTACATATTGACCCCCTGGATCCACAATTTTATGCTCAACTTCAAATAATATGTTTTATTTATTAAAATAGCAACTCCCCTCTGCCTACCTGAGTATGATGCATAATGACATTGCCCTGCCCATTCTCTGCACAATTTCTGAGGTTCCAAATCTGAAAGATGTGTTTCTTAAAGAAATGCAATATTTACTTTTTTCCATCTTAATTCAGACATCATTCTTTTGCTTTTTTTTGGAGAATGAAGACCATGTACATTAGGGGCCAGATTTTATAACATGTGCGCGGGCGTAGATTTGTTCGTGCAACCCGGTGCGAACAAATCTAGACAGGATTTTATAACATGTGCGTGCTGCTGCGCGCATGTTATAAAATCCAGGGTCGGCACGCACAGAGGGTGCACAATTGTGCAACCTGTGCACGCTGAGCCGAGCAGCCTGATTCCGTTCCCTCCACCCACCCTCACCTTCCCCTCCCTTCCCCTATGTCACCCACCCCCAGCCCTATCTAAACCCCCCACCTTTATTTAAAAAGTTACGCTTGCCCAAGGCAGGTGTAACTTGCGTGTGCCGGCCAGCTGCCGGCACGCCATCATCCGATCCAGGGGCTGGTCTGGAGGCCTCAGCCACACCCTCGGAACGCCCCTGGACTGGCACCACACCCACGGCCCCACCCCCAGAATGCCCCTGAACGGTGCGCCGCTCCCGGAACGCCTCCGACACGCCCCCCAAGCAAAGCCCCGGGACTTGTGTGCGTCCTGGGGCTTTGCGCGCACCATCAGCCTATGCAAGGTAGGCGTGCCGGCGCGCAAGTCCTCTGTGCGCGTAAACCCGGCTGGATTTACGTGTGCAGGGCTTTTAATATCTACCCCTTAGGGAACATATTTTTAAATCTCCTTATATATTTTAAATATATATTTTAATACATTTTTTCTATCTATAAAGAAGATTGCCCCCCAGCTTAGGCTACCTTCCCATATTTCTAAATATATTTGTATCCATATAAATATATAAACATCCAACCCTTTATATTTATTCTTTTTGTATATTAGTTCCCTTTTCTCCAACTTTATCCCTTCCCTTTCTAACCATATCTTAACCCCCCTCCCCTTTCCCTTAATTTCCATACCCTTATTCATTTACTTCCATCCATCCTTCTATATCAATATTTAGATATCTCTTAAACAAACACACAATAGATGGGCTCCGGAGATTGAAAAAAAAGAGAAAAAATTAAAACTGGCAGAATAGTAAACAATCCTTTTCCTATGTTTTCTTTAGTTTTAAATTATATGTCATTTTGCTGCAGACTGTCCATAAATAATTTTGCATCTTCTTTGATGGTGAGTATCTTAGTTTCTCCCTTATAATAAACTACAATGGAAACCAATGAAAACTTTATTCCCATCTTGAACAGCTGTGAACAGTAAGGGGTTAATTCTCTTCGTGCTGCAACAACTTTATTAGAAAAATCTAGGAACATCAGAATTTTACTATTCCCATACTTTAAACATTTTGTTTCCTCTTATAAGCATTGAAAATTTTCATTTTGTTGAAAAAAATTAATATTTTTAACAATTACTGGTCTTGGCTTCTGAGCTGACTGCAATAAGGGACCCAGCTGATATATTCACTCTACCCATATTTGCCGATCATGTGATTCAAAATCTAGCAGTCCCGGAAGATCTTTCTCAAACCATTGCAGCAATACCTCACCATTCACACTCTTTGGCAATTCCAAGATGCGTAAGTTGTTAATTCTATTACTATTTTCAAGATCCTCAATTTTTTCTTCAAAGATCTGATTTTTCTTTTTCAAAGTTATAATATCAGTCTTAAGAAGCTCCAGAGTTTCATCGAGTTTTTCCAATTTTTGATCAATTGCAGTTACAAGTAAGTTTTGCTTTATTAACTTTTCATGTAGCTTTTCAAGAGAAATATGTATGTTTTGAAGCTGATCGTGTATAGTAACCGACACTGCATCTGAAACCGAAACCGCTTTGGTAAGCTCCCACAGCAATGTCTCTGAAATAGTTTCCATTGAATCCAGCACTAAAGCTTTTTCAGTTGCTGATTTCTTTCCTTTACCAGCCATGCTTTAACACAGTAGTCTTCTAGTGATAGTAGTTATTGCAGCTATTTAATAAAAGAAAGCTTCTTAAAAACTGCCATAATTAATTATATTAAAATCAATCTATGAGGAGCATGGACCTTAAACAACCATTCCGCTTGCATCATCATAATGGTCCCTCAGATCTTCTGAGCTATTACATACAGTTAAATACACCATCACCTCTAAACTTACACACCAATGGGTTAGTTTGTTTGTTTGCTTAACATTTTCCAATTGGTTGGCATTATAATTTTCTATCTCTTTACTACTAGCAAAATAGTCTAGTTTCATAAAGAATTCTCTCAAAGCACCCTTATATTCCCTCCTTTGTCATATTTAGTATGATAATATATGTTCCAAGTTCCAGTATCACCAGTCTATTATGCAATGGGTTAGGCTAGAACTATCACCCATCATGGGGGTGAAGGTTCTGGGCTAGTGTCATATTATCTTAGGCTGACTGTCTTCCAAGTACAAAAGAACATAAGAAATTGCCATGCTGGGTCAGACCAAGGGTCCATCAAGCCCAGCATCCTGTTTCCAACAGAGGCCAAACCAGGCCACAAGAACCTGGCAATTACCCAAACACTAAGAAGATCCCAGGCTACTGATGCAATTAATAGCAGTGGCTATTCCCTAAGTAAACTTGATTAACAGCAGTTAATGGACTTCTCCTCCAAGAACTTATCCAAACCCTTTTTGAACCCAGCTACACTAACTGCACTAACCACATCCTCTGACAACAAATTCCAGAGCTTTATTGTACATTGAGTGAAATTTTCTCCGATTAGTCTTAAATGTGCTACTTGCTAACTTCATGGAATGCCCCCCTAGTCCTTCTATTATTCGAAAGTGTAAATAACCGATTCACATCTATTTATTCAAGACCTCTCATGATCTTAAAGACCTCTATCATATCCCACAAGCCTTCCTCCCCCACTGTTGACAACTTAACCTTAGATATAAAATCTCCCCGCTGCAATAAATCCAACTTCTCAGCAGAGTACAACTCACAAAAAAGTCTCTGAAAACCTTCCTGATCCCTTTAGTGCAGAGCATCACTCTCCCATAGTAGCTTTTATACCTTTGACATATACAGAACCTCTCTGAGCTCTCACCAAATTTGCTAGTAACTCACCAAGTTTATTACCATGTCTATAAAGTTTGTGCTTTAATGAAAGCAAAGAATTTAAAGCACTTTGGTGAAGGGAATTTTTTAACAGTTTCTGAACAGACAGAAATTCCTCCTGCCATTTAACATGCCCAGTAGCAGTGAAGCATTGCTTACATTCACTCAAATGCTTAGTAAGGTCTATAATATTTTTGTTAAGGGATTTAAGCTTAGATGAAACATAACTAATCATTTGCCCTCATAACAGCTTTCGCCATTTCCCAATATAAAATGTGGTACCCTTGATGTTGTTCATTATTAATTGCATATTCCCCCCATTTGTCTTCCAAAAATGAGCAAAATGGGATATCATTATTTAACCTCATAGGCATCCACCAAAAGAGAGACCTGTCGCTTTGATTCTGATGGACCAAGATACATTGTACTGGACAATGATCAGATATAACTAAGGGACCAATCGTAGCTTTTGAAATTTGGTGGAAAAGGTCCTCACTATTTAATGCATAATCTATACAAGACTTAGTATCATGTGCCCTCGCAAAATGGGTGAAATCTTTCTCTCCTGGGTGCAATGTCCACCGAATATCTAAAAGATTCATAGTGGAACACAGAAAAGTGACTCCTTTATTCATATTAACCAGGGGTGAGTGCACCATAGGCCATCTTATCTATTATGGGATCCACTATAAAATTGAAATCTCCTCCCGCAATAATAGGAACTGGTCCCATATCTTGTAAGCAGGAGATTAAACTAGTTTAAAAAGTATTCTTCTATGCATTGGGGGCATATATGGGCGCTAAGATTACCTCAGGGTCAAATAATTTTCCCCTTACCAACACATACCATCCCTCAGGGTCAGCTTTCACCTGATCCATTCGAAAAGGCATGTTTTTGTTAATCAGAACAGGTATCCCGCATCTCTTAGAGGTACCTTGTGCTGAGAATACCTATGAAACCCAGTGTCGCCGAAGCTTCTTGTGCTCCCTATCCCAGCATGTGGGTCTCTTGTAAACCCTCCCCTTAAGTCTTTTTAATTGGGCTAACACTTTTTCATGTTTGACCGGGGTTCCCAACCCTGCTACATTTCAAGTAATAAATTCAGTAGGGGTCCCCATCCCAAATCTCATTAGCCCAATATAATAGAGAGAGCCAGGTATCTCGGGAGAGACTGGTACCTCCGGAGAGACTGGACTGTCCCAAATCGAGCACCAGTCTCTTCCCATGGTTAGGATATTAAGTACTCTGAAGTTGATATCCACCTGAATTACAGACATCTTGTGGTGTAAACATTGAAAAAACACCCTCCACATACAGCCACATGACCAAGGACACCTCCACCCACCCTCCCTCCCTTTTAGACCCCCACCCCTCCCTGTTATGACCCCACAGAGAGTTAGAAGCCTCCCCCCAAATAGCATACCATACCACAATATAAGGCCAAGATCACTAGTAGATGTGATCAGGTGCTACCCCCTTTAGTAAAAGAACTTAAACCTATAAAGCAACATTATGCTACAAGGAAAATGATCTATAACATCTGATCACAAACTCCCCTATAAAGCAGAAGGAATAGGAGTTGTAAATAAACTATGCAGTTCCCAGCTGAAATAACTAGCTCAAATCTAAATGAAGGTATTCTTGGGAGCCAAATGAGAAACTACTGCAATGTCTGTGACTACATGCTTTTGCCAGCATTATTGCTGAGAACCCTTATATGTTTAAGGAAGAAAAGTCCCAAAAACTCCGCTGATAATTAGGCCACCACAATAATAACTCAAAGTCAACATCCCCTCATTGGTCCCACGAAGATTTAATTTCCACCTCAGAAAAATTGGAGCCTCAAACAATGAGACCACACCAGCATTGTCAGTCCCCAGACATAGGTAATACTGCCACAAAGGATTGTGCGTTGGCTACCGAGTCAAAATTATGATTATTTTTATTACCTCTGAGTCGTAGCCGCTCAGGGTAGAGCAGAGCAAAGTGAATATTTTTCGAATTCAAGGCCACAAGGATTGCCGCAAACTCCTTCCTTCTCGACAAAACTTTAGGAACAATAAAATGCGCTGATCACACAGCCGGAGCTCTTTACATTTCTGATAAAGCTGCATGATCTCCATGTTTTGCGTGAAATTAAGCAGTTGAAATATCACCACTCGTGGCCTTGATCTTCCTGTCACCATGCCATTGAGTCGATGGGCACGTTCGATAATAATAGGCTCACTATTCGAAGGAAGGCTCAATTCCTTAGCCAGGCTTGTTTGCAATCATGATTTTAGTTGCCTCTCCTCCACCAATTCGGGGATTCCTACGGCTCTCAAGTTGTTATGTTGAGAGCGGTTCTCCAAATCGTCAATTTTTTCAGATTGATCCATAATTAATTTTTCAAGTTTTTGTATTTTCACCACTGTGGTTAAGAAGTCATCCTCCACCATTCCGATTCTCCCTTCCAGCACTTTTAAGTATAAACTGAAGTCCACAATCGTGGTTTACACCCCTGTATTTGAGTAGAGATAGCGTCAAATCTGCCACTCAACCCCTTCATGACTGCTTCACTAGGGCTGTGATATTTACATCTTTCACCCAGAGTCGGGGAGGCATTTTATTTCACAGTAACCATTTGGAGTCAGACAGGCGCAGTTTCTCCTTCTTCCCATTTTGCAAATCTGGTGGACATTACCTTGGGAAAATATGTTATAAATCTGTCCATATACTGATCAGCTATTGGTCTGTTGTAAATAAACATGGAAAGAATAACATTTGCTATGATTTGGATCAATGATTCGGGGGTAGCAACCCGGGACCCAAATTCAACCATCCATCCGGTTCTACCGCATCACGTGATCCCCTTCTTCTTTTTTTTTTTTAATTCTTTATTTATTGATTATTAACATATTAAACAAGGAAATTTCCAATTTGAAATGTATCATTCATTCACATTAAGTAGAAAAAGTTACAAGAATATAAATAAAAATTTTACATTTCAATCCCCTATATTCATATTAACCTATAAGCGGTAATGGGGAGATCCAAGGGTTACAAGAACAAATTATTTAAGGAAAAAGGGAAAAAGAAAATAAAGGAGGCTTTATCCTGCATTTTAACAGTACCCTGAGCTGGCTAGGTAACACTGCCCTCAACTCTATGATTATCCAAGAAGAAGTGTAACTGAGATGGCTGAAAGAAGATATACTGAGTATTATTTAAGTTCAACACATTTACAGGGGTATCTAATTGTAATCCATGCTCCTAGCTGTCTAGCCTCCTGGCACATCTCCCCTCTCTTGAATGGTAGAGAAAGGTGCTCAGGCCTGGAATGGCCTTCTCCTCCACAACTGCCCTTGCTGATTGATTGTCTCAGTCAATAACTGATGTGGGGCCTGGTCCTGGAGATGCCATGGGATGGAGTTTTATATGAGAGAGAGAGAGAGAGAGAGAGAGAGAGAGAGAGAGAGAGTGAGAGAGGGAGAGAGAGAGAGACTAGCCGTAATGCCTATGCCCTAGATAGGTATTTATACTTCTATGGGAGGCCCACCTAGTAACTCGAGGTGAGGTTTAGGTATTAGTGTAGGGGGTTAGGGGACACTTCGACATTCAAATTGAGACGTACGAACAGAACAGTGCTCTCTTGTGAAGATTTGAGGACCCTCGGCGTGAGGAAACTCACTCAAAGATGAGATTTTTGCCATGTTCTCTCAACCTAGCTTGATGGACTCTCTACTTGGGTACCATCAAGCTAGGAGATACGTCCAGATCTCCCCCCAGATCCACCATGTCACCCTGCACAAGCCCAGGAGACCATGCTGAGGGGCAGCCAGATTCAGCAAAACCTTATTGAATGCTACTTTGCCTGATGGGCCTCACATACCATTTCCCCTTCCAGAGGAGGTAGTCAAGAAGCGTGTTAGCTGTTCCTCTTCGCACTATCCTCTTTCTTTCTGACACTGTTTCCCTGTGTAGGACACTGTGTAACAGAAAACACATATGCCTACTCAGCATTTGTCTTCACAATACAGCAGCAGACTGTACTGGCAAAACTGTAGTGAAAGTAAAAATGACATCAAAGACATGTCACTGGCACAATGTGTTATGCCTGATAGTGACACTAAAAGAGGCACATGTTGCATGACACTTTGTGGGCTACCTAGCATGGTGTGGCTTCCCAGCCCTCTCCAGTGGACCCCGTCCTACCGCTCATAAGTGTGTGACATAGTGCCACAAATGTGACGGCACCCCAGCTCCTCCTGGAGCATGAAGAGCTACAGCTACAGCTCTAGAAAAGCTATAAATGGGAAATAACTCAAAACCTTAAGAAGGCACATGTGAAAGGTATAGGTAGACAGTTGAAGGTTTCAGTGACAGATTTTCAAGTTACAGCCTCATCTTGAGGTGCAGGAACATGTGTATGTGAAATGCTACCTCTATACTGGGTCTGCTTATTGTCAGATGGCCACACAGAGCTGACACCACAGCCTCGCCATTTAAAGAGCCCCTGCAGACTAGGAAGTGCAATTGTATCCACATTGACATCATATGTAGATCCAGTCCTGGTCTTACTGCCATGCATGCAGATATTGATAGTCTTCATAGGCTTGTCAAACCTATAGGCTAATCACAGGAAATATCTGTATGTTATGGCTTCCAAACCAGTACAGGATTTCCCAGTCCCAAAAATTGAACATAGTTAGCAAGAGTAATGCACACATCACAGTACTGTATTTGCACGCCTTCCATTACAGCCTTGCTGAAAGCGCCTGTGCTACCTGGTGCGCACAGCAACTTCCAAGCTAGCCCTTCCTCTTGGAGGTTGCTTGTCTGGTGGCAGAGGCATAACAGAAGTCCTATTACAGAGTCCCATTTTGTTGTCACTGGTCTGTTTTGCCTCCTCTCCGTGGATTATATCATGCACACGTCACATAGAGGTGGGCACCCCAGCCCACATCTTTTGACACTCACTCTGAGCTCTGTACACACTGGAAGGGTAGACCAAACATTTTTCTGCTATTTGAAGGACAGTACCTTTCCTGTGCACACTTAGAGGTGGTGTGCTCACATCTGTAGTAGAATGTTGGGGACAAGGTTTGGTACCCAATGTAGGTACTTCATTTGTACAGTACCTATCAAGCCATGCCCCACCGCTGTGTACTTGGTGAGTGTTAGAACAGAGTGACAGCTGCTGTGTGACAAGTAGGGAGGAAGGAGGGAGGGAGGGAGTACTGTGTGGTCCACAATGACCACAGGGGAATAGCATAGGGTGTAGAGGGCTGCGGCAGGGGAGCAGGCAAACTTCCAAACACTGACTGCCATCCCTGTAGTGGGCTACCTTTGGGATCTGGATACTACCTGTAAAGTCATCCTTATCTTACACATATTATACAGACCCCCAAGCCATGCCAGTACAGGGGTGGCAAGCAGTCTGTGGAAGTATGCCTGGTCTCTAGCACCATCACCAGCCCTCTGTGCCCTCTGCTATACACTTGTGAAACATTGTGGTCCATACAATACTCCCTCACTCCTCACTTGTCACAAAGCAGCTGACACTGTATCACTGCATTCAGCAAGTACACGTCCTATTAAGTTAGCAGTGAAAGCTATAAATGGTGGCGTTCTCATACACTTTTTTTCCTGCCACAAAAAAGGGGGCAGAATATCTAGTCTTGTGTTATGATGACTAACTTCCAATTAACACCACACATGGTGTACATGTACGCAAGATTCAGTGTTGGCCATGAAGCTACTCTGTATGTCACATACAGGCCCATGTAAGTAGGAGTTAGCTAACAGTATGGTGTGTGAAGAAGGCAACAAGAGGCAATAATGAAGGTCCCCAGTAATGAGCTTCTTAACCTCTGGCTGTCTTCCTTACCAGCATGCACTGAGCTTTCAGTGGTATGGCCTGGGCCAAATGGTCTTGCCTACTAGATAAGTGGCAAGTTGGAATGTGCCAATGCATTCTAGTATGCAAGATCATGTGGAGGGCAAACCTTTAATCTTGTGAATCGTTAACACAAAAACCACACAATGAAAGAACACAAGGAGGAAGTTTCTTTTTCAAAACAGTGATGACTTTATTAGTGACTACATGTAGTGCACTGTTTGAAATAAAGTCAATGTCTTAGGTAATCACATTATGCAAGGACAAGATAGGAAATAGCCCAAAACATTGTAAATTTCATGAACTGCACATTCTGTGTACACCTGTACATAAATATATTCAAATGGCATCATTACATATTCAGGCTTAGCATCTTATCCTTAATGCACAATCATGATTACAACTAAGAACATTGAAAGCAGAAGTGGCACCCCAATAACTACAGTACTGCTGTAATGTTAGAGGTTACAGCAGCACTACCATGTGCTGTTAACCCAAAGGCCCCAGACAGTCCATGTTGAAAGAGTGCACTGAAGGGGACAGCCTAAGGGCCATGGCAGCAAAGTTCAGCATGAAGGCAGCAGGATTAAGACCAAACAGTTCAGCATGAAGGCAGCAGGACCAGGATTGGAGAGTGCAGCATGAAGGCAGCAGGAGCAGAAGAAGACCCAGCAGCATGGAGGCAGGAAGCCCAGGAGGAGACCCAGCAACATGGAGGCAGCACTTGCAGGAGATGAGGTGAGTGTTGTGGGATCTGCTAGCAGGTTGGCAATCTGTGATGATTTACTGTGCAGATGGGAGCAGCTAGCAGATGAGAATAGCAGTCTGACAGAATCCCCTCCCCAAAGGGGAGGAGTAGCAATCTGTTGTATTCTCCGTGAGGAGTTGCAATCTGTTGAACTGCCTCCTATGGGTCTACTAAGGAATGGCAATATGTTATGATGTAGACTGCAGAATTGGCAATCTGTACCAGCGAGTTGGCAATCTGTATGCGAGATGGTGCTCAGCTGGACAGAAAGTAGATAGGTGAATCCTTGGGCCGATGGCAGATGACAGCGCCCCCAGGAGGGAGTCCTGAGAGGGACCACCGGCTAGGCTGGAGTATGGAGACAGACACAGATAGTTCTTTTATTAGATAGGTAGTATAACCACCAGAGGTGGGCAGTAGTGAGCTGGTATGCCCAGCAGGGCTGAAGTCCCTAGATAATGGAACTGCGATTCCCAGGTTGCTGAGCTGCAAAGAGACTGTAGATAGTGAATAGACAGGGTATGCAGATATACATAACCAGTACTAGATGGTAACTCACATAAGGTCTTGAGATGGCTCAGTAGCTGGAAAAGGTTAGGCCCTCAAGGAGCGAGTACCTGGTTCCAGGAAAAGCTCTGAGAGAGCGGTGGTCACTCACAATAATCTGTATCTGGAATAGCTTCTAGTCAATAGAGAATCTTCAGAGTGTTCAGGAACATAGGCCCTCGAGGAGCGAGTGCTGGTTCCTATATCTTCTGAAATAGTAACTTACAAATGTCTGTACATGCAATAGCTTCTGGAGAAGGAGGATCTTCAGAGTATTCAGGAACATAGGCCCTCGAGGAATGAGTACCGGTCCCTGTCTGTAATCTGAAATGATAACTCACAATGTCTGTCTCTTGCAATTGCTTCCAGGCAATAGAGAGTCTTCAGAGGGTTTAGGAACATAGGCCCTGGAGGAGCGTGTACCGGTTCCTATCTGTAGTCTGAAATAATAACTCACAAATGTCTGTACCTGAGATAGCTTCTGGGCAAGGAGAATCTTTAGAGTGTTCAGGAACATAAACCCTCGAGGAGCAAATATTGATTCCTATCTTTAGTCTGAAATAATTTATTTATTATTATTTAGAGTTTTTCTATACCGGCATTCGTGATTAAAAAATCATATCATGCCAGTTTACATATAACAGGGGGTGTGAACACAGAAAAGGAACATTAACAAGTGCAAAGAGTTCGTAAAGTTACATTACAACAAGGTTCATATAACTGGGTAGAGAATTAGAGTAAGATAACTCAGCAGTTAGGATTAACTATTTACATTATATTGTGCAGTCTCTTATAAGATGTTGCTGTCATTCAATTGGGATTAGGGAAGGCTTGCTTAAATAGCCATGTCTTAAGCCTTTTTCTGAAAGTAGGTAGGCATGGTTCTTGTCTCAGATGAAGGTCTGGCTGTGGAGAAGGCTCGGTCTCTGAAAGTTAAATTGTGAGTGGTTTTGGTTTGGGGAACGAGGAGTGATCCTTTGTAGGCTTCTCTGATGGGTCTAGTGGATGTGTATCGTCTAAGTGGGATTTGTAGATCAAGCATAGCATGGTGATGGTTAGCTTTATAGATGATAGTGATAGATTTGTGGATAATTCTAAAGTGTATTGGCAGCCAGTGTAAGTTCTTAAGAGTGGGAGAGATGTGATCTCTTCTCCTGGTGTTAGTCAGAATTCTCGCAGCAGAGTTCTGGAGCATCTGAAGGGGTTTAATGGATGCGGAAGGGAGACCAAGTAAAATAGAATTACAATAGTCTATCTTAGAAAAGATAACTGCTTGGAGGACCGTTCTGAAGTCTCGCACGTGAAGGAGGGGTTTGATTCTTTTCAGAACCTGTAGTTTATAGAAGCCGTCTTTTGTAGTTTGTTTGATGAAGGATTTTAAGTTAAGACGGTTGTCGATAATTATTCCTAAGTCCCTTGTTTGAGTAGTAAGTGGGTTGGTTGGAGGACATGGAGAGGAGTTACTATTTTCTGGTGAGATAATAAGAAGTTCCGTCTTAGCCGTATTTAATATCAAATTTAGACTAGTGAGAAGGAGATTGATTTCTTGAAGGCAGATTTCCCAAAATTCAAGAGTTTTAGTGATGGTTTCTTTGATGGGGATCAAGATCTGCACATCGTCGGCGTATAGGAAGTGCGTTAGTTTCAAGTGCGTTAGTTTCAAGTTTCAATAATAACTCACAATGTCCATCTCTTGCGATCGCTTCCAGGCAGTGGAGAGTCTTTTGAGAGTTTAGGAACATTGGCCCTTGAGGAGCGAGTACCGGTTCCTTTCTGTAATCTGAAATAGAGAAAGAGAATGGGACCCCTGAGGAGCGGGTAACCCTGGTAGGTCCGGAGAAGCAATGTTGCAAGTGAAATCTCGGACAGCCGAAGCTAGTCCAATCGGAGTCCTTGCTAACTCGATCTGTTAGCAAAAGTAAAGACCTTTTATGTTGGAAGCGGATGACGTCAATACAGGGGGACGCCCCTGAGGTTCGTGCCCTTACTGGTACTTATTTCCGAGTGCGTGCGCCCTATGTCATCAGGAACATGGCAGATCCACAGCGTCGAGCCGGCCTGGGGACGCCGGGGAGAAGTGGCATGGAGACGCAGTGGCATCAAGCTGTCCATCAGGCACGGAGGAAGTTGCCACACAGGTAGAGAGGGTGGAGCAAAGTTGAAAGCAGCACGAACGCAACAGTGAGACACCAACAGCATGGAGGCAGCACTTTCGGGAGATGAGCTGAGACACCAACAGCATGGAGGCAGCACTTACAGGAGATGAAATGAGACACCAGCAGCATGGAGGCAGCACTTGCGTGAGATGACATTTATTTACTTATTTTATTTTGAACTTTTTTATACCGACATTCGTGTAAAAATACATATCACATCGGTTTACAGTGAAACAATTATAGGAACAAGGCATTACATAGAACAAGGGGTTGCATAGAACTGGGATTCCAGGAAGTTAAAAAAGTTAACAACTGCTAATATATAATTAAGATGAGACACCAGCAGCATGGAGCAGGAGATGGGACATAATGACAAGAGCCAGCAACTGGACCGTGATTAGATGCGACTTAAAGGAGCCTATAATAGAGGCAGAACCTTGAGGAGGCCTTCGTAGTTAGTATGCTGCATGAAAATGTTTGATAGAACATAGAAACATAGAAATGAAACATAGAAATGACGGCAGAAGAAGACCAATCGGCCCATCCAGTCTGCCCAGCAAGCTTCACACTTCTTTTTTTCTCATACTTATCTGTTTCTCTTGGCTCCTAGTAACCTTTGATTCTATTTCCCTTTCACCCCCACCATTAATGCAGAGAGCAGTGATGGAGCTGCATCCAAGTGAAATATCAAGCTTGATTAGTTAGGGGTAGTAACTGCCGCAATAAGCAAGCTACACCCATACTTATTTGTTTACCCAGACTATGTTATTCAGCCCTTATTGGTTGTTTTTCTTCTCCCCTGCCGTTGAAGCAGAGAGCTATGCTGGATAAGCGTGAACTATTAGTTTTACTTCTCCCCTGCTGTAGAAGCAGAGAGTTATGCTGGATATGCGTGAAGTATTAGTTTTTCTTCTCCCCTGCTGTCGAAGCTATCCATTCTGTGTGCTGGCACAGCAACTCTGTAGTGAAGACACGCAGAGCAGGTTTCTTCCATCTAGGCGGCACAGCAACTCTGTGAAGAGGCCGCCAGCCTTGACCTAAAAATTGTGTTCTTCCCTCTTATAAGCCAAGTTCTCCAGATGTTCATGACTCCTTGCCACGTCGTGGCTTGCCACTTGGAGAGGGCATGTTTTTAGAGGCCTATCCCTCTGAGGTCTTATCTCATGGGAACTGCTGCATGGTGTCGAATCCATTAATGCAGCAGAAGACTCTGAAGGTTGCTCTGGCATCCTTTGTAGTATTTGTGTTAGAACATTTGTCATGTTGCTAATGACAGCAAAAAGGGTGGTTATGTTCTGTGTGTTAGCATCCATATCCTGTTGCAGGATGTGGTTCAGGCGGTTGACCGACCTTCTAAGGCCCCGTAAGTCTGCATGTAAGTGCCTGAACTCAGCTACAGGCATGGTTGTTGTTGGTGCTTTTGGAGGTCCTGGTTCCAGTGTCAGTGCTGGTGCCGGAGCAGGCAGAGGTCTTGGTTCCGATGGTGGTGCTTGTGGCGGTGTCTTTGCTAGTGGAGGTGTCTTTGCCAGTGCTAGTGGTGGTGTCTTTGCTGGTATGTGTGCCTGCAAGATGGGCATGATCAGGCTTGTGCCCTCCACCTGTCCAGCGGATGGTGGTTCCGCCTGCCGCTGTGGTGTGCTACCTCGTGATAGATGTAGTTGAGAAGAGTCCCACTCCAGATTCCCTTCCTCCATGAAGGACAGGTTCAAGGAGACATTAAGTGGGCTTGATGAGGCCAGCGTTTTCAGCAAGATCAATGACTGTGCAACCTGTGGCTTCTGCTGCTTCTCCTCCTCCTCACTGAACTGCATCGCCGCATCCATAAGGAAGGGGCTCTGTAATGCTGGTAGTGGGTGGCTGTGTCTGGGGGCATCCTGGCTGGTCCCTGGGGATTCCCAGCTTGGCCCTGGAGCTTCATGGCTGGGACTGGCAGCTTTGTGTGCAAGAGCTGTGGAAACAAAACAGAAAACATAAGTACAAGAACTGGCTCAACTTTGGGAGGAGGAGCCTGATCAAGATGGTGGCTTAACGCTGAAGCTGGGCATTCTATCCCTCTTTTTCCTCTGTAATGCCACATTCAAATTGAAAGAGAAGCATCAAGGATAGGGCTATGACTGCAGCCCTTTCCGGTTTAACTCAGTGAGGTCCGATGGATGCCCATGTACAACATGAGCTGAGAACCCCGTAGGAATCGCTGGGAGAGGAGCGAGAGAAGGAGTTACTCGCCCTCTCCTCTGATTCATCAAACATCTCTTCGACCGGCATTCGGACTCCCCCGCCGAATCCCACAGTGGTGAGAGCTATAACCCCAAGAAGGGAAGTATTGCGGGTAGAGGAGCCCAGGCCACCTTCCCTCTCTATTGAGACGGAGGGTTTGCCGGTGGCTTCTGGAATGCAAGCTCCCGATTTATCTAGCATTCAGCAGGGAGCTGAATTTGGAGACGGCGTGGCTATTGTCGAGGCAAGTGATATTTCCTCACCTGTACATGGAGTTGAGACTCTTGGAACTGGAAGTTTACCTTTGTTCTGAATTTTAAAAAAGAATCTTCATCAACACTACAGCAAGATTCACCATTGGATATGGGTAATATATCTGCGATTTTGGAAAATTCCTTTACAGAAGAAATTATGTCAGCCATTCTTGTTGCTACATTCGTTTTTGAACCTGATAGAGACTGGGTGCTACAGCAACAATTTTTGATTCTGAAACCAAGAGTTATACAAGTGGGAGCCATGTTTTTCCTAAAGTTTCCATGTAAATGCTGTATTAAGTATAAATGGGTTTCGTATGTCTTTTTCCAACCAGCACAATTGTCGTTGTTTCCGGCTCATAAATTTCTTAATAATTCTCTTGTCCCGTCAACTCAAGGATCCGTCATTTCAGCGCTAGAGTCCTTAAAAATGCCTCACGAATATTACTCCATCCTTCAAATTTGAAGTTTATTGTTTGATTTAATTTTTTCCTGAAATTGTGTAAGGGTTCCTCCCAGATTGAGGACTTGATTTGAAAAAGGCATATTGAGTATAACTATTGGAATTTTTCTTTTTCTTCCTTTTATTTCCTTTGCCTTTTCAGATTTGCTTTGCAAGAATTTGTCTTGTCGTATCTGTGAAAATTTAATAAACTATAAAGAAAAAAGAAAAAGAAAACATAAATACATATGCCAGCAGGTACCCTTTTTTAATTTGGCATGAGAGTTGCCCTTTACTTGTTGGCATAGTGAGTATCTTATGCCAAATTATGTATACACCCATGATGTGAACTTACCGGTTTCTACGTGATCTGCCTCTTGAAACATCTACCAGTGCTGAAGTTACCAGCCTATCGAGGTCGTGCTGTTTCTTGCTGCAAATACTCTGTTGCTTTGCTCCCCCCCCCCCCCCCCCCATCACCTGGGTGGCAGCTAGAAATGGCCCTTGTTATTAAAAAAAACTTTTTTTTTTCAAACTACATATGTTTAAATGTCTATGTTCACTTCTGTATCCTGATGAATTTCGAACAATACTACAATCCTTAATTTTTAGTAGTCTTGATTATTGTAAGGCTCTCTGTTTTTGGACTTCATGATAATGCCATACGTCCCCTGCAATTAATTCAGAATTCGGCAGCTTGTATTCTAACAGACAGATCTCACAGAGATCACATTTCTCTGATTTTATATTCACTACATTGGTTACCAATCCATTACAGAATAAGATACAAGATCCTCTCCATCATTCACAATCTGATACAATAATTTGCTGTGGGTTAATTGTTTCAAGACAAAAAAACAAACAAAAAAAAATCCTCTTGAGATACTCCTGTCTCTATAATCACTCTACACTTTAATCTCTATCTTTAACTACATATAGCTGTTATAAAAAAAATCACTGTTTGTCTAGATATAAACATTGGGGCCAAAAACTGATGTGGACTTAATTTTAAAGCAAAACTGAAAGCATTCCTGAAACAGCCTTGCTCTAACCAGCTTGGGCAGCAGACTCACAGAACCAGCAGGGGGCTATTAGATCATTTGAAGGCTGTTAGAAAAGTAAAGAAAAGCAAAAGAAAAATGAAACCTATCTGGTTCTCAAAGGAGGTGGCTGACAAAATAAAGGCTAAAAGAACAGCGTTCAAGAAATATAAAAGATCCTAAAGGGAGGAGCACAAAGAAGAATATCTGGTAGAACTGAGGGAGACAAAGAAATTAATCAAGACATCAAAAAGTCAAGTGGAAGAAAGGATTGCCAAGGAGGTAAAGAGAGGTGACAAAACATTTTTCAGATACATCAGTGAAAAGAGAAGTTCAAAGTGGTATAGTGAAAGTGAAAGGTGGAAAGGATCAATATGTGGAGAGAGACAAAGAAATGGCAGAAATATTAAACGAATACTTCAGTTCTGTGTTTATAAAAGAGGACCCTGGAGAAGGACCGTCGCTAGTTAACAAGAAACTGGAGGGGAGTGGAATAGAAGTAAACTCCATTTACAGTAGAGAATGTATGGGAAAAGCTGGGGAAACTGAAAGTGGACAAAGCCATGGGGCCTGATGAAGTTCATCCCAGGATACTGAGGGAGCTCAGAGATGTGCTGGCGGGTCCGCTGTGTGACCTGTTCAATAGATCCCTAGAAACGGGAGTGGTGCCGAGTGATTGGAGAAGAGCGGTAGTGGTCCCACTTTACAAGAAGTGGGAACAGAAGAGAGGCTGGTAACTACAGACCGGTTAGCCTCACTTCGATGGTGGGAAAAGTAATGGAGTCACTGAGAAAAGAGAGAATAGTGAACTATCTACAGTTGGGAGAATTGCTGGACCAGAGGCAGCATGGATTCACCAGGGGAAAGATCCTGTCAGAAAAATCTGATTGACTTTTTTGACTGGGTAACCAAGGAATTGAATCAAGGAAGAGCGCTCGATGAAATCTACTTGAATTTCAGCAAAGCTTTTGATACAGTCCCGCACAGAAGACTGAATAAAATGAGAAGCTTAGGAGTGAGTGCCGAGGTGGTGGCCTGGATTGCAAACTGGTTGACGGATAGAAGACAATGTGTGATGGTAAATGGAACTTACTCTGAAGAGAGAGCAGTTTTAAGTGGTGTACCGCAAGGATCGGTGTTGGTATCAGTCCTGTTCAATATCTTTGTGAGCGACATTGCGGACGGGATAGAAGGTAAGGTTTGTCTTTTTGCGGATGACACTAAGACCTGCAACAGAGTGGACACGCTGGAAGGAGTGGAGAGAATGAGACGGGATTTAAGGAAGCTGGAAGAGTGGTCGGAGATATGGCAGCTGAGATTCAATACCTAGAAGTGCAGAGTCATGAATATGGGGAGTGGAAATCCGAATGAACTGTATTCGATGGGGGGAGAAAGGCTGATGTGCACGGAGCAGGAGAAGACCTTGGGGTGATAGTGTCTAATGATCTGAAGTCAGCGAAACAATGTGACAAGGCGATAGCTAAAGCCAGAAGAATGCTGGGGCTGCATAGAGAGAGGAATATCGAGTAAGAAAAGGGAAGTGATTACCCCTTGTACAGGTCCTTGGTGAGGCCTCACCTGGAGTACCGTGTTCAGTTCTGGAGACCATATCTCCAAAGAGACAGAGACAAGATGGAGGCGGTCCAGAGAAGGGTGACCAAAAAGGTGGAGGGTGTTCATCGAATGACTTATGAGGAGAGATTGAAGAATCTAAATATGTATACCCTGGAGGAAAGGAGGAGCAGAGGTGATATGATACAGGGTTTCAGATACTTGGAAGGTTTTAATGATCCAAAGACAATCAACAGAACCAGGGTTCATGATTTGAAGCTCCAGGGATGAAGACTCAGAACCAATGTCAGGAAGCATTGTTTTCGTATGTTTTCATTCTCGTACAACAACGCGATATCTCTGATGAGCGGCGGTATATAAAAACCAATAAATAAATAAAATAAATAAATTTCTTCACAGAGAGGGTGGTGGATGCCTGGAATGCCCTTCCAGAGGAGGAGGTGAAGACCAGAACTGTGAAGGACTTCAAAGGGGCGTGGGATAAACACTGTGGATCCATAAAGTCTAGAGGATGTGAATGAAGAGTGGGTGGCTCGCGGGAATGACGGCTACTACCTGGAGATAATACCCTTATTTAATAAACATACACACGGTTACTGCGACTCCAACATTGCTCTAAGACTCCAACATTGCTCTAAGCTTCAACGGCAAGAGGAAATATGGAAAAAAGCTTTTGCATTCACAAAAAAGTGGGGAGTAGCTTGCTTGTTACTGCGGTTACTACCCCAAACCAAATAAGCCTGATACTTCACTTTCAATGCATATCCAGCATAGCTCTCTGCTTCAACGGCAGGGGAGAAAGACTGATACTTCACGCATATCCAGCATAGCTCTCTGCTTCAACGGCAGGGGAGAAAGTCTGATACTTCACTTTCAATGCATATCCAGCATAACTCTCTGCTTCAATGGCAGGGGTTGAAGAAAAGTGGATCTATATACAGACAACAACACCAGCAGGGACTGAATTACATAGTCTAGGTAAACAAATAAGCATGGGGTAGCTTGCTTATTGCGGCGGTTACTACCCCTAACTAATTAAGCTAGATATTTCACGTAGATGCAGTTCCAACACTGCTCTCTACATTAATGGTGGGGGGTGGAAGGGAAATAGAACCAAAAGGTTACTAAGAGCCAGAGAAAAAATAAGTATGAGAAAAAAAAAGTGCGAAACTTGCTGGGCAGGACTGGATGGGCCGTTTCGTCTTCTGCCGTCATTCTATGTTTCTATGTAAGTTCAACATCGGGGCGGATTATTAAGAGCCCTGCTCGCCTAAATCCGCCCCAATCCGGGCGGATTTAGGCGAGCAGGGCCCTGCGCGCCGGTGAGCCTATTTACATAGGCCTACCGGCGCTCGCAGAGCCCCGGGACTCGCGTAAGTCCCGGGGTTTTCGGAGGGGGGCGTGTCGGGGGCGGGACCGAGCGCAGCGGCGTTTTCGGGGCGTGTCGGGAGCGTTCCGGGGGCGGGCCCGGGGGCGTGGCTACGGCCCAGGGCAGTCCGGGGGCGTGGCCGCGCCCTCCGGGCCCGCCCCCAGGTTGCGTCCCGGCACGCTAGCGGCCTGCTGGCGCGCGGGGATTTACTTCTCCCTCCGGGAGGCATAAATCCCCGACAAAGGTAAGTGAGGGTTTAGACAGGCGCGGGCGGGTGGGTTAGGTAGGGGAAGGGAGGGGAAGGTGAGGGGAGGGCAAAGGAAAGTTCCCTTCGAGGCCGCTCCGATTTCGGAGCGGCCTTGGAGGGAATGGAGGTAGGCTGCGCGGCTTGGCGCGCGCCGGCTATACGGAATCGATAGCCTTGCGCGCGCCGATCCAGGATTTTAGCGGATACGCGCGGCTACGCGCGTATCTACTAAAATCCAGCGTACTTTTGTTGGCGCCTGGAGCGCCAACAAAAGTACGCCTATTCGCGGTATTTGAAAATCTACCCCATCATGTCCAGATGCTCAGCCATTCCCTCTAAAACATCCATTCCAGCCTGCTGATGAGTTGCTCCTTCAGTCTGGCACTGGTATTTGGCTCGAGCCACCACCTTGGCTTTGAGCTGGGCCTTAATGTCACGGTATCTGTGCACAACCTGCTCCCCGTTTCTTGCCACTCCATGTCGCCTGCTGATGGACTGCGCAAGGTTGCACCATATTTGGCACTTGGCTGCCTTGGAGGTCTTGGCCGTCCGGTTGCCAAACTGTAGTGGATAATTCTGCAGGACCCCTGCGATGACCAGTTCATTCTCCTGCTTGCTGAACTTTATGGCCCCGAGATGAAGGCATGGTGCTGGCTGGCTGCCTGAAGGGGGTGACACTACCTCTTCCAGAGAGGTGTCCTCCCTTTCCTTACTCTCCATTCCGCTCACCTCTCCTGTCCCTTCCCTACTAACTCTCTTCCCCTCTGCCCTCTCTGTCTATCCCTAGCCTGCCCTAGTCCTCCCTCCGAACTTGTCTCCTTAGCCCCTTCCCCCTTTTGCACCTTCCTATCCCTTCCCTCCTGCCTCACTCTATTCCTGGCCCTGTCCCTACTCCTACTCCTACTTTCTTTCCCCTGGCACACTTGCCATCATCCTCCCACTCCTTCTGCCACCTCCTCCCCCTCCTAACCTGCCACCTCTTCTCTCTGCTCTCCCCATGCCTGTCATGTTCCATCCTTTCCGCAACCTACACACACACACCTCTCACCACAAGGACAGCTCCTCACCACCACTCCTCCACACAAAAGTCTGACAAACAAACTCGACTAACAAACACTTTCACTCCAACAAAGAAGACAAAAGACAAAGGTTAGGTAAACAGAAGACAACAGAGAATAAGACAACTCACTCAGTAATTGATAAACTCCTCTAAACAACTCCACGAACCACAAACCTCCTCTCCTCTATCAACCATTGCCTAACATACCCTCAAAGAAGCATTTCAGGAAGCCAGTATATATACAAGACAAAAATAACGCGGAACGCACTAATTAACACTTGCCGCGATGATGCATTGCGGCGTGCGATATTTAACTATGCGATGCAGCTGGCTGCTCATTATACTAAACATGCCCCTTTTTTATTGCACAAGTTTTTTGTATGATATTTACAGCAAAATGATGAATCTTAGATTGTAAGCCCGCTGGGGAAAGGGAAATACCTCCAGTACCTGAATGTAATCTGCTTTGAATTGCTGAAAAGCAGAATATAAAAATCAAATAAATAATAAACAAAGGTATGCCCCCAAGATGTCCTTGAGGTGTCTTGTATAGGAAAACCCCTTATTAAGAGGACGGTGATGTGGAGAGTGGTGAAAAGGTCCAAGAACCACAAGCGGTATGAGTAATGCTATGGGAAGTGTGGTTATGTATTTGTTGCCCATTGAATTTTTTTGGTTATGTTTGAACAACTCAGACCTCCCTTAGGGCTAAGAGAGAGAAAAGACAGTGGAGATGATAATTGATTGATCCTTCTGGTTGGAAGTCGTTGTAATATTCACTGTTATAGAAGCTCATGATTTTCTGGCATGTTCAATATTGAGGTCATAACATATTCTCTTCCATTTATATAGTTTTAGTTGGCTGGATATTCCAGAAAATAAAATTCCTGTCTGGTTTGAAATGTTATAACAAGGTGAAAGCCTCCATTAGGATGATCAGACTCATGTAGGACAGTGAAAGGAGTCCTCCCTGTCCTTACAGTAGCTGAGAACAGAAGTATGATGTTAGACCAGTGGTTCTAAACCCTTTTTCTGTCAGGACACACCTGACAGTTAATGCTCATATGTGTGACACACTGAACACATGACCAACATGGGTCTACATGAAAACAGATATAATGACCCTTTGTGTTTATTAACAGTAATGCCCTAGTTAACTCCTTGAGCTAGAATAGACAGGTTAGTAATTTAAGGAAGGTATCATTCAGTACAGCCCCTCCCTTTGAGAGTGCTGGGATGGCTCTCCCCTTGTGATATAAAAGCAGTTCTCTCCCTGAGAGGGTGGAGCAGTGCAACTTGATTTTTACAGATAGAAAAAGTGGTAGGACTTCTGCCTCAATTGATTTTTGGGCCTATCTCTAGACTCAAGCACCACCGACACAATGAAGGTGGTCCACTAAGATCACACCGGAGTTAATTAATTCCAGCGCATTCACCCCAGCAGGCAGTGCCATTGTGATGTATGGCAAGAAAGAAAGAGGAGATGTGAAAGGTTTTCAGGCCTGGGCCTCCGAGGCCTGACCTGACCTTAGGCCGAGGCCCAGCCATTGGGTCCAGGTGTCATGAACTGGTCTTCTAGCCGAGGCCCTGGCATCGGGCCTGGGTCTGACCTGAGGCTCCAGCTTTGGGACCTGACCTCTGGGTTGGGTCATTGTATCGGGCCTGGGTCTGGACCAAGGCCCCAGCATTAAGACCTGGCCTACGACTAAACCCGATGGATCAGGTAAGGTTTTTTTAATTTTCGGGGGTCTTGGCTGAGGCCCCATCTTCGGGCTTCTGCCAAGACGCCAGCATCATGCACAGGTCTAGGCCATGGTCCTTGATCTGGGCCTCAGCCTATTCCCAAGCACAATGCCGGCACCTAGGCCCGAAGTCAGGGCCTTGCCTAGGGCATATGCCACAGCCCCTGCTTTGGCCCTTTCTAATGCCATAGGCAAGGCCCTGGCTTCAGGCCCTAGACTAGGTTCAATGTATTTGTTTAAAAACAAAATGAATGAATAAGATTTGTTTCATTTGGGGAGCTGAGGATTCGTTTTGGGCCCCTGAATGAAACAAATGAGCTTTATTCATCGCATTTTGCACTTTTGTTTTACATAAATGCACATCTCTACTGCAATGTCAGGTAAGAATTGTTGAAAGATATAACAAATGAAGAGTGAAGCCTATACCACTGGGAAAAAAACGAGCGAGAGATTGAATATCAGCGTATACTTGGTGTTCTATCACATTGATTGATTATCACAATTACAGACTTTTGCCATTGGTGATTCTTAACTACCAGTCTGTATAATTTTTGATCAAGAAAAGTATAAGAAATATGAAGTCTGACAAGATTTGTTATCATCTTGACAACTGTTTATTTTTTGCCTATTTAATCAACAACTACTAATATTTGGAGGATTACCTGGACTTCTTGTTTATTTAAATAACACATATAAGAACTATAGATTTTTTAAGTGAAACTGCAGAGTCTTCAAAATGCTGATTAGTACTTCACTTTAGATATTTGTATGAAGATTTGATCTTTGTCTCTTTTAGTGCTATGTTTGGATACTCAGTGATTGTTGCGCAGGAGGTGGACTTTTGGGCCTGAGGTAGGGTTGACGCTACCTGAAGGGGAGGCCTTACAGGTCCCCACCATCAGCAGGCAGAGTGGGCTGACTGATGGAGGCCAGCTGGAGCCTCGCCATTACCAGCCCTTGTTCCCCGCGGATTGAGCCTTTGGGTACCAGGGCCGGCTGGTGTTAGGTGGGCCTCCATCCGTGATTGTTGATGAGAAGATGGAGAGGTCAGCCCAGGGATAGCAACAGCAGAATTGAAGAGTCTGTACTGGACGAGGCGGAGTCCCGGAGACTTGGGTGCCAATAGGAACAAGAGTCAGACAGGGGGCGCCTGAGCAAGAGCAAGCCGAAGCCTGAAAGGCCAAGTCCAGGACTAAGACTAGAGGTGTCATAGAACAGGCTAAAGTCAGGGCAGGCGGCAATCCAGGAGCAGTGGCAAGGCAAGGCTGAAATCAAGTCCTGGAGAGAAGCAATGGCGTGGTCAGAAAGCAGAGAGGTCTGGACTAGGAAATGATTAGTAGCATGGTTGGACAAAGCAGAGGTCTGGACTAGGAGATGATCAGTAGCATGGTCAGATGAAGCAGAGGTCTAGACTAGGAGATGATCAGTAGCGCAGTCAGGCAAAGCAGTGGTCGGGTCCAGGAGAAGATCAATAGCGTAGTCAGGCAAAGCAGTGGTCGGGTCTAGGAGAAGATCAATAGCGTAGTCAGGCAAAGCAGTGGTCAGGTCCAGGAGATCAGTCCGTAGGGATAAGCTGAGTAGCACGAAGCACAGGGACGGAGAAGACGAAACCAGGAACAGGAACTCAAAGGGAATAGGAACCAGGAACACGAGGGAATCACCAGGAAGCAACGAAGTACACATCCAGTGTGGAGACCTGTTGCAAAGGCGACTAACAGGAGCTGAGCTCGGCCTTATATACCAGTGCTTCAAAGACATCATTCCGGGCTGCGGCTAGGTTCCCGCCGCGGACCCTTCATAAGGAACTGAGATGTAGGCGTGCCTAGGGAGGGGCATGGTGCTGAACGGCGGCGTCTCTCTGTGCACCACACGGAGAGGCCCACCGTGGAGCACAGGAGTCCGTTGTGGAAACTGGAGCACCAGGGACGGCCTGAGGATGGAGACGGTGGCCCACAGCCGCGAGGGAAGTGGAGCTAGACGTTGGAGTAGGCAGCACAGGGTAAGAGGACCTGGCCGCGGGCCTGCCGCGGCTGACACACGCAACAGTGATATACCATATATGTATAATTAAGAATCTTTCTTGAAGTCCAGCTCTATTGCAAGTGTGTCATTGTTTCATTACAAGCACTTTGTATATTTTGACAATGTATTATGTCGATATCTATACATGTTATAAAGGCATTATTGCGACCGTCGGTCTTCGACGGCGTTGCCCCGCCTACCTGACTCTGCTGGCGATTCCTCCCGCTTACCTCGGGCTATGGCTACTGCGGCGTCTGTTTGTCAACCTCTCCGGTGTCCCCGGACCGGCTTTGGTGCTGCCTCCCGC